>NC_057403.1:48872469-49170372 GCF_019320065.1 Cervus canadensis
CACTCCAGGACCCACCTCTGACCCAGCCCAGACCACGGGTTGGGCAGTGGTTGAGTTCCTGAACCTGTGGTCCCAGCTCTTGCCAAGCACTGTTAGCATTCTTTCCTCCTCTTGCCCCTCCAAGCCGGGGATCAGTAATGTCCCCCATCTGGCTCATCCCCGATGCTTCACTTTTCTTTCTTGGTTCCCAAAAGTCCATCCATAACTCTGTAAAATAAGCCTTCATAAAATTTTCTTCAGTCACTCCTCTAAGAATTCCTATCACTTCACTCATGGTCAGGGAGACCTCCTTGGGCTTCAGCTTGAATGACAAGGAGCTAGTCAATGTGGCAACTGGTCAAGGATGCTCCAGGCAGAGGGGCCCCAGGAGCAAAGGACTTGCAGATAACAAACTAGGTATGTCACAGGTATGAGAAGAAACCCAGAGGGAGCCAAGTGCAGCAAGAAACAAGAGAGCAAGGAAAGTGAGATCAGATTACACAGGGGCTCGTGCGCTGAGGGGAAACCCCTGGGTTTAGTCTGAGTACAATGGGAACCACTAGGAGGTTTGAAGCTGAAGACTAACATGTCCAATCGATGCTTTAAAAATACATGGCTCAGGACTTCCCCGGCGGTATAGTGGATAGGAGTCTACTGCCAATGAAGGGAACACATGTTCGATTCCTGGTTCGGGAAGATTCCACATGCCACCAGCAACTAAGCGGGTATACCACAGCTACTGCACTTGTGAATTGAAATGAAGAGTATCCCTCGCTCACCACAACTAGAAAAGCCCATGTGCAGCAATGAAGACCCAGGACAGCCGAAAATAAATCAATGTTTTTTAAAAATAGACAGTAAGCCCTAAAAAAGTTCTCATTGCAAGGAAAAAAAAATTTTTTTTTAATATATGGCTCAACAATAATAATAGTGAAAGTGAAAGTCACTCAGTCATGTCCGACTCTTTGCAACGCCATGGACTACACAGTCCATGGAATTCTTCAGGCCAGAATACTGGAGTGGGTAGCCTTTCCCTTCTCCAGGGGATCATCCCAACCCAGGGATTGAACAATAATAATAATAATAAGATTAATAGTAAAGATATTTCTGTTTGTGGGAAAAAAATAAAAACAAAACAGCAAAACCAAACCAAAAGCAACCCCCTAAAGGCTGGGATCATATTAAAAAGTCACAGACAGCAACCTGAAATAGCTCCTAATGAACAAACTAAAACACTTTCAGCAACAAAATAAATAATAATGGTCTTGCATTTTAACCCAAAAAGGAAAATACATAGTCATGAGCCCATCCTGTATAAATAAATGATTGACTAAATAAATGAATGGAAGGGAAAGGCTGACTCTCCCTTAAGAAGAATTCCAATTAATAATTGGAGAAGGAGTGAGGGGAATAGAAAATCACCATTAGAGTGCTGCAGTACTCATTGCTGCAGGCAAAATCCACCAATATATGCTAAAATTCATGGGGAAAATTTAAGAAGAAATAGGATATTTGCCTCGAAGTATCTCATTTCAATTATTAATTAATTACTGTGGTGGATTTAATATATACCTATTAATACAAGCTTTCACTGCAGATGGTGACTGCAGCCATGAAATTAAAAGATGCTTGCTCATTGGAAGAGAAGTTATGACCAACCTAGATAGCATATTAAAAAGCAGAGACATTACTTTGCCAACAAAGGTCCATCTAGTCAATGCTATGGCTTTTCCAGTAGTCATGTATGGATGTGAGAGTTGGACTATAAAGAAAGCTGAGCACTGAAGAATTGCTGCTTTTGAACTGTGGTGTTGGAGAAGACTCTTGAGTGTCCCTTGGACTGCAAGGAGATCCAACCAGTCCATCCTGAAGGAGATCAGTCCTGGGTGTTCATTGGAAGGATTGATGTTGAAGCTGAAACTCCGATACTTTGGCCTCCTGATGCCAAGAGCTGACTCATTGGAAAAGACCCTGATGCTGGGAAAGATTGAAGGTGGGAGGAGAAGGGGATGACAGAGGATGAGATGGTTGGATGGCATCACCGACTCAATGGACATGAGTTTGAGTAAACTCCAGGAGTTGGTGATGGATATGGAGGCCTGGTGTGCTGCAGTCCATGGGGTTGCAAAGAGTTGGACACGACTGAGTGATTGAACTGAACTGAATACAAGCTCTTTGACAGGCCTTCCTCCAGGAGGGTGAGCTTATCTCCTGTATCCTTGAGTGTGACCTGGGTTCTGTGAGAATCACATCTAATTCACAGAGTATGGAAAAGGGAAAACAGTAACAGAGAAACACAATTGATACCACAATTGATACCACTTTTACCAAGCGATGAAAGTTAATACCACCAGCAATAAGACAGGTTGGTCTCCCCTGACATGATGGGATGAGAAGAACTCCTCGTCTTTGTGGTATACTTCCCCAAATCTACAGCCTCATCTAATCACAAGAAATCTTCAGCCAAATTCAAATAACCTATGAAATACTCAACTGGTATTCTTCAAAAGTCAAGGTCATGCAGGACTAGAAAAGACTGAGGAACTGTCACAGATCAGAGAAGACTAAGGAGATGATGACTGAATGCTATGTGATGGCCTGAATTGGATTCTGGAACTAAAAAGGGCATACAGATAGAGCCTATAGTTTAGTTAACAGTATTACATCAATAAAAATTTCTTAGTTTTGACAACTGTACATGGTTATATAAGACATTAAAGTTGGGGGAGACTGGATGAAAGGTATATATATGGAAACATTATGCTATCTTTGCGATTCTTCTATAAGTCTAAAATTACCTCAAAATAAAAGTTTAAAAAAATACATGGTTATATAAATATCTACATATACACACATATGTAGATTGGCTATATGTGGCTCACATAATTATCAGGTTGAACCATCCTATGACCTGCTGTCTATAAACCAGAAGCCTAGGAAAGTTGTTGGTGTAATTCAGCTTGAGTTGGAAGGGCTGAGAATCGGGAACTGATGGTATAATTCTCATTCCAAAGTCAGGAGAAGACCAAAGACTCAGTTCAAGCAGTCAGTCAGAGAAGGAAAAAATTCTCCTTTCCTCTTTCTTTTGTTCTACTCATGCCCTCAGTGGATGGGATGTCGCCCACCCACGTTGGGGAGGGCCATCTACTTTACTGAGTCTACCAATTCAAATGCCAATCTAATCTGGAAACACTCAAACATATCCAGAAATAATGTTTAGCCAAATATCTGGGTTCCCTGTGATCCGCCCAAGCTGGCACATAAAATTAACCGTGACAGTGGTCCAAGATGAAAGTACATGTGACAGCAAGAAATTTACATCTAATCATATCCACAAGAAAAAAGCAGGGAAATTTTAGTACAAACCAAGTCACGGTACAAGTCAAGTTAGCACACCCTCAGAGCTCTCCTTTCTCCCTACACACTCTTTAACACAGGGGCAGAGGGATGGGTCCATACTCTCAGTGAGTTTCAGGACCTGAGGTCTGGCCTCTCTGGGCCTCAGTGGTTCTATCTGTAAAGTGGGAGGTTGGGTTGTGTATCTCTAAGGCCTTCTGGGTTTGAGATATTCAACTCTGAGGGCAGATTTACTGGATGATAATGATAGCTCAAGCCACTGCAGCCAAGTAAAAACTTGTTCTACTTCTTGCATAGTAAGATCACCACTATAAGAGGCAATCGTAACAACAACTATAAAGCTAACACTCACTGAACTCTTGCTGTGTGCTGGGCACTATTCTAAGCACTTGACATGTATCAGCTTACTAAACCCTTACCACATTCATTATCAGAACCTCAGGACACTATCATTGTACTCCTCTCCCCTTTAGCGATGAGAAAGCTGAGTCAGAGAGAGCTGGAGGGAGTTGCCTGGGGTTCTACTGCTCAGGAGCAGTACAGTTAGCGCTTGAACTCTGCAGGGTTATACCAGCATTCTGGATTGTTCTGTGCAGGAAGGCCCAGGATGGGGGCCCTGGAGAAGATGATGAAGTCCAAGTGAAGGCAGGGACAGAGCCTGCCCCCTCTCCCAAAGAGGGAACAATGCATCCTGGCTGGTGTCTGGCCCTTCTATGTGCAGAACCACAAGGGGCCACGTTCTCAAGCCAGGCCTGGGCTCTGGAACGGGAGCACTGGGGGGAGGAAACACTTACAGTGACTTGCTGACTCTGAAGGCCATTTCCTTTCAGCTGCCCCCTTGGGAACAGGGGGAGACCACTCTCTCATACGGATTCTCCCTATTCCTGCTCTGTCTCCTTCCAGCCTGGCTCTTTGTGGATGACGTGGGCTCAGAGGTACATGCACTTCATTTATTTTGCTTTTCTATTGGTTTTACAGAAATTGCAAAGTGATAAATACTCATTGTAAAATATTCAAATAACAAATAGCATAGACATAGGCAACGGAAGAAGTGAAAACACCACCCTCCTTCTTCCCCACCACCCTCCTCCCCCAGCTTCTGTGGCCTTCCCCAAATCCCACACTCTGGGGACAGTGGCCATTAGTATGCATTTTCTGAGGATGTGACACCAACTTTTTCTGTATCAAAAATAGGCCCATGAGAACCAGGACTGTGTCTGTCTTGCTCCTTATTGTTCTGTTGACCTAAAACAAAAAGACAACCAGATATTTCTCCAGTAGAGATGAGTTTATTCAGGATCAACAGAGAACTGCAATTTGGGGTCTGCAACTGTGGTGAGCCATACACAAGTCCCCAAAGGGCAAGGGCTTTTATAGAGGGGAAAGGAAGGCAGGAGGGCTCTAGTAAACAGAGTCCATGGCTTTCCACTGAGCAAACCCTAGATAGGAAATAAGAGAGGTCTTTCTTCTTCCTGTTGGGCTCTGCTGTGGTTGCAGGGTGCAAGAACTCCCCTTTTCAGTCTCCCAACTCTATTTAAATGAGATTTCCATTTATTAGGTTTTTTTTTTACAGTTCCCAGAAGAAGTCCTGGGTAGGTGGCCAATCATATGTGTTGAATGCTAGATGAATAAATAGTTTGTTCATCAACTTACTCTTTTTGTTCTCCAAGAAGCAGATCTAATGACCTACTTCACTTTTTTTAGAGACCACCAAGGATTCCATAACCTAAATGTACCTTAATGTGTTTAACCATCTCCTTAATAATAAACACTTGGATATTTCTGTAGTGTTTTTTATCACAAATACGGTGCAACAAGCCTTCCTTTCCGGAGGTCTCAGTATGTGAGGATGACCACGTCATAAGGGTGAGTCTCTGACATGGAAGTGCATCGAAGAATACACTTAACTTCTGCCCTAAAGATGTTAAAGGACACCATGGCAGCTGGACAGAGGACAGGGGCCTGTGAGGGAGGGTGACAAGTGCTTCCTGACGGGGTTAACTCAGCGTCTCCTCTTCAGGGTTGGGTTGGGGCTTATAAGAAGCCTCCTTCAGGGCTGTGGACAATGAAACTCTGACAACCCGCAGGTGGCTGAGGGGACAGACAAGGATCTCTCTACCTGGGTGCTGATGACTCCTTCTTGGAACTCTTACTGTCGGTGCTTGTGATTTTCAAACGACTTCACTGGATAGGCTTCTCTGAATCTTCTGACCACCCCAATGCAGGCTGGAAAGCTAATGCCATCTGCATTTACCGGAGAAGTGAATGACACAGCCCTTAAACACAGCTGCTCCTGAAGCCAAACTCTTTTGGACTTTCCAAGGAAGAGAATCAATAAATTCCCCTCCTTTGTTTAATCTAGTTTGCTCTCCATCACTGAATGACTCCTCATTAAGACTGATCCTAGGACACAAAATGTTAAACACAGGTAGAATAATAATTAATGGTAATGATTTTACTTGTAATTTTTAATGAGGGTATAGTTTATATACAGTTAACTTCAGGTCTTAGATCTTCAGTTCAATGAGTTTTGATGACAAATATATGAACACCCCTATTAAGACACAGGACAATTCCATTACCTTTGGAAAACCCCTTGCAACCATCCGTTCCTGGTCCATCTGTCCCCACCTCCCACCACAAGGAGAACTGCTGTTTTAATATCTTTTACCATAGATTTCTCCTGCCTGTTTTAGAACTTCCTCTCAAGGAAACCAGACAGTATGTGCTCTTTTGTGTCTGGCTTCTCTCACTCAACATGATGTGTTTTAAGATTCATCTACATTCTTTCAAATAACACCTAACATATTCCAGCCCTCCTGGTGTGCCAGGAACTGTTCAGTGCTTTCCACTCCTTACGTCCTTGTAATAATCTCATGGCGTGTGGTTATCATCCCCATTTTGCAGAGGACCCTGAGACTTGCAGAGTTTAAGTAACTTGCTCAGATCGTGTTGCCAGTCAGTCAATCAGTCAGAATTTGAACTTGAGGGTCTGACTTCAGAGCCGGGGGCCCAAGAACCTGGTGCAGGTCGCATGCCACCAGAAGCAGGTCGTTAACCACCTCCCCCAGTCCCCTCTGGGCCTCCCAGCTGCTCCTGCCCTGACCGGGCTGAGATCTCATCTCGGATTTCACTGTGGTGGGGGATCACCTTCACAGCCCCCTCCCACACGAGCCAGCCTGGGGAGAGAGAGCCGAGTGTGTGAAGGTGCCTTGGCTGCCGCGGTGAGTTACTGCTCTGTCTTCATCCTCTGAGTGATGATCGTCTGCGAAGCCTGACCCATAAATACAGTTACATTTCTGGGCCTGTCTGTGGAAAGAAAGATTATCTACGGCTATAAAAAGGGTAAGGTGAAGCTGAAAAAAACAACTGCCACCCAGATAACCCAAATTAAACAAAAGCCTTTCTGTCTAAGATGACACCCGATTCAAAGCGGAATCTGAGGGGACGGTGCAGGGCCATTAGACTGACAGAGCGGCAGCCCGACAGCCCAGCCCACACCCTCCTCTCGGCCGTCAGCCGCCTGGGAGCCGGCGAGGCCTCAGCTGTTAGTTAGAAAACTCTCCGTTTAGAAGAGCAGGAGCCCTGCTCCTTGTCCTGCCGGCTTGGCTTCCTGCCACACCTTCCCATACCCATCAGCCTAGACTCCTTGAAATCAGGGGAGAGAAAGGATCCCTGGAGTTCTCTGCAAGGGGAGTGGGGAGGCAGCTGTGGGCAACTGGAATTGGGAGGCATTTGGGCCAAATAAACTGAGCAAAGGAAACAGGGAAGGACAGCAACTCCCTTGTCTGCTTTGATGGACGCAGAGCATTTCCTGGCTGTGTGATCTTGAGCAAGTGGCTTAACTTCTCTGTGCCGCTGTTTTCTCATGTGGATAATAATCAAACTGACATGATCAGGTTTTGGAGGTTTCCCTGGTGGCTCAGCAGTAAAGAATCTGCCTTCAATGCAAGAGACCTGGGTTCGATCCCTGGGTGGAGAAGATCCCCTGGAGGAGCGCATGGCCACCTACTCCAGTATTCTTGCCTGGAGAATCCCTTGGACAGAGGAGCTTAGTGGGCTACAGTCCATGGGGTTGCAAAGAGTAGGACACGACTGAAGTGACTTAGCACATACACATGCATCAGGTTGTTGTGAGGCGTGACCGAGTTTATACATGTAATTGGTATGGTGTCTGGTGGATAATAGACACTCAATAAATGTTTATTATATTGCTATTATCTCCATTGTGGTCACTGGGACTGTGGAAGCAGCATTCTGGACTGAGAGTCTGTCAGTGCCACTAACAGGTTATGTAGCCTTCAGCAAGTCACTTCCCCTTTCTGAGTCTCAATGTCCCTATTGTCAAGGTTAAAAGGCAACTCCAGAGCACATATTTTAGTCTATACTTCTTGGAAAGACAATATTCAAGCAAAGCTTTGCAGCTCTTCTCCCTGCTCTCCCCATTCCTCCTCAACACCCCAACTTGTCTGAGATGTCAGATGTCAGACATCTCCCCCGCATCTGAACCTGGAAAAGGGGGGACAGCTCCAAGCCCAGTTCAGAGACTATCCCCCCCTCCACAGAAGATGCACTCTGTTGGCTGCTTCCCTTAGGATGTTGCTTTAAGTCAAGCTGTCCAAGTCCCCACTCAGCCACTGGCCAGCAGGTTGACTTTGAGCTGGTTGCCTGACATCTCTGAGTCCAGACTCCTCTTGTGTAAAGTGGGGGTAATAGTAACAGCTATGTTGCACAGTTATTATGAAGAGTAAATGTGACTTTGCCAGTTAAAGAGCTCAACTGTTTACGAGATGTTAGTCATTTTTGTATTACTGTGATTATCATCATGGCTATCTCTTCCTTTCCAATGCTGCATCTCAGGGACAAGCAGTACTCGGTTTGGGGAAACAGCGGCCTCGTTCACCACTCCTGAGAGCCATCTGGTTTTGCTGCCCTCCACGTGTGCACAGCCCGCCCCCCCACCCCTGCAAGGCCTCTCCCTTGACCATCTGGCTCTGGGAGTGCCTGGACTGGCTGTCCTGCGGGGTGAGGGCAAAGGCAAGGAGCTGGCATGTAGCTTCTGGCCTGAAGACCATGATTTTCAGCCAAACTTGGCTATTTTTGCAGGTTCACCAGCAATTTTAGCTGTTCAATAAACACAGCCTGTGAGTCAGGAGCCAGGTAAACTGTGTGCTCAGACACATATTTAACATCATCTTTGTGCCGTGATTGGCAGTCAGAAAACCAAGGGTGTAATTTTCTATTAGTGCATCACGAGCCTCCAGGTTCGCCTAAGCCACCATGCTCTCTTCTGCAACTGATTGTGATCTGAAAACAAGTCAGTCCTGGACTTTTGCAAGGAAAAAAAAATCCATGTGTGAGGATTTTTAAGGCTGTCTCCCACCCCAACACACACAGCAGCCTTCTTGAAGGAATTGTACCCCTTGCAACTCACCCTGGGATCTCCCCACTCTGTTCCCCACCCTCCCCTTCTTCTTACTATTCAGTACATCAAGGATCATCCTTCTCTTTTGCATCCTGGCTTCATTTCCACCACTGCTTTATCCAGCCTTGAACTCCTAAATGACCACACTTCAGTGCGCATTCCTCCTTCTGCATGATTTAAAAGCAGTAACAACCACAATAGCAACAGTAATAATGATGATACCATTTAGAGGCCGTTTTCTATGCTGTGTCAAGCATGGTGTTAAGTGCCTTATAAGCACTGTTTCAGTTAATTTCAGGGCAGTCCTTGGGGCTTAGATACTATAAACATGACTCCCACCTTGTCAGGAAGGAAATGAAGATTAGAGAAGGTAAGTAACTTGGCTGAATTCTCCATAGCAGTGATCTTGAACTTGAACCAAGGGAGTCAGATTCCAGAGCCCAGGTTCTTAACATCTGTGCATCGGTGTTCTAAAGAGTCACATGTCATCTTCCACAGCTTTCCTCACATCTTGGCTTGTGACCCACAAAGTCGTTTTAGTGAATCATGCACTTGTAAAAATAGACTACATCAGGTTCAAATGGGAACATCAAAGAGCATTGTCTGTATTCAGGACTTTTATTATTTCTCAACGCTTGATTTCAATTCAACATATAGGTGTGTGCACGTCCCTGTTTAGTGTAAGGAGTCTCTCCTAAATTTGGTTACAACCAAAAACAGTCTGAAGGTCTCTGGGCTAGGGGACCCCTCTGGGGAAATGTTGGATGGGTCCTACCCCCTCTCTTTCCTACTTCTTCTAATTATGTAATCAGTGGCAGTGATTTTTCCTTGCTCTGATGGACGTGAAGTTGCTGAGCAAATCCTGAAATGTTGCATGTCATCAGTATCCAGGTTGATTTTCATTTCCACTGAGTGGTTTTGTTCACATATCCAGGGGCAGATGTGTGTGGGGGGTGGTGTATATCACGAGAATGTCATCATGGGCTCTGAGTCTCCCATTTCACTACCCTATGGCTATTGCCAACTGCTAGCCCTCGGGTGCTGTTTCTTCCAATTAGAAGCTCAACGCCTAGAGGTTATCTGCTTAGGTGATGGGGATAGAAAAGCTTCCAGTCCTTTAGGAAATGTTTCCAGGAAGATTTAGCCCTGTCAGCTTTTTCCCATACACCTGAGGGCTAGTCAGGGCAGGAAATGCGTCCACCCCGGCAGCTGGGGAGACTGAGGCAGGATCTGCTGGTTCCTCCTTGGCCCCTGCCAGCTTCCCCGACCCCAGCCTTTGCTCTTCTGTTCCTTCACAGGTCAGAGAGGAGCTTTTGGGACTTGACTCCCAGGCAACTTCAGACTTCACCATCAGTGCAGGAATCACAACGATCCTATAGATTTACACGGGGTCTTGCTTCTTACAAGCTCAGAACAATTTTTTGGGTGTTGGACTCATTTCTTCCAAGGTCACTAGGAAGGTGTGCTTTCTCCTGCCTGTCCTTAATACATAGCTGGTATAAAAGGGTGATAGTCAGGACATTCTGGCCGTGACAGCCTGTAGGGAGTGCAGGCTGGCATTGGATTTGCCTCAGTTTAGCTTCCCAAATCTTCCCATGTGCTAATTTCTCAACCCTGTTTCGTTATCACCTATCACCTTTCTCAAAAGTCTTTTTAGACATTTTTCCTCATTTGCCGTCCACTCATCCATGAAATATTAGTACCATAGATATACTGTATGTCTGTTTACATACTATATATATCTCTGCTTATGCCTAAAGAGAGAGAGATTTTTTTTTGTTAACCCCTGTCTTCCCAGGAGCCAATTTTTACCCCCCTGAGGGTGATTTTGCCCCATTGAGAATGCAGGCTCTAGGCAGAGAGTACTGATTAGCGTGGTCTCTGCTTCTGGTCTGAAGAGGAAAAAACAGCACATCCTCACCGGGTTACTGAAGAACTAAAGGTCATACTGCAAGTAACGAGCTCAGCACATGTTTGGTGCCAGCTCTCATAACTACTATCACATTATTACTAGTGTTAATCATAAGAGCTAATGTTTGCTGGGGAATTATTATATGATGGGATTAGAGCTTGCCATAAAACTCAGTGACTTATTGCTCATAGAAACCCTGAAAATTAGGGACTGTTATTATCATCTTACAGATTAGAAAACTGAGGCACAGACTCATCGTCTGAGGTCACAGAGCCCACACTTGACAAAGCCAGCATTTGATTCCATGGAGTCTGGCTCCTCACCTTACTCTTAACCCTGATGCTGTGTGCATTAGTCGTGTGAGTACAATGTTAGTGGAAACATTAGGATTAATTAACACTTAAACTTTTTCAACGACGCAAGCGGCCTCACTGGTACTTTGACTTCAAATGGTTCTGGCCCCTGTGGTCATCTCAGGACTCTGAAATGAACTTTCCCGATTTTTTCACTGCAGGCAGAGCTGCCTGAATTCCTGATAAGGATCAGTAATTTGAGTTCCCACTTCCCGGCCTGGGGAAACTACTCAGGCATCCCCATGACCATTTTTCCCTCTTTGGAATCAAGATGGCACCGAGTGTGGGCTGCTGCTGAGGAGATGCGTGTTGCCATGGCAACAGCTCATGCCTCCTTCCTACCCTCTCAGAGGTGCTCTGACACAGGCAGCAGTTTCTATGGTAACAAGCTGAGTGGAGGGTCTATGAAAAAAGAACTCTGTGTTCTGACATGGGGGAGTTGAAAATGAATCCTGGGCATTTGGAGGGCTACCCCTCCACACGTCCAAGGTAAACAGCATCATCACTGCAGGAAAGGTCCCAGCAAGCGGAGTACTAGAGACATCAGAGTTTTTTAGCTTATTGTCCCCTACAAGTTCACCTTTTGTCTTTTTTATATAGACAATTTAAGACTTCAGAAAATAAAGTGAAGAGGAGGAGACTGTAGTTAGAGTATATAATTCAGGGGTGTATAATTCAATTCCTATGCAGGCAGTAGACCCACAAATAAACTTTTAAATGGTTCCAAGCCCTTTGGAGAAGTTTCAGAGCATGGAGGGACTGATGTGCTGTCCTTTTTGAAGCTGTTCGCTGCCCAGCTGCAGAAAGCCCTTCCTGCTGACCGCCAGCCCTGCAGCTGCTGTGCCTTTCGGAGCCCACGCCTTTCCCGCTGCCATGAAGGCGGGATGCTCCCCTCACCACTCTGGGGCCATGCCTGGATGCACCTTGGAATCTTGCCCCATACATCAAGACTCCCTGTGCCCGTTGCAGGTTTTTAAGGTCACAGGAGGTGTGGGGGGAAAGCCCAGTACTCTAATAAGAGTAGGCCCAGCAGGGAGAGACCCTGTGGCAACTGTTTTGCAGCTCTTCCTGGGTCAGCAAATGGGATAAGAGATGGGGTGAGCTGGCTCATGCTTATCGAGAGCTTACTATGTGCGAGGCATCATTCTAAGCAACTGACATCTGTTGATGTATTAATTTTGCCAACAACCTGATGAGATAAATAATATGATTATTCCCATTTTACAGATGAGGGAATAAGCACAGAAAATTTGAGAAACTTACTCCAAGCCTCACACTTTGTAAATAGCAGGGCTAGCTTTCAAATCACACATCAGGATGCTGGATTTGGGCTGTGGCCATGGGAAGAAGCCAAATTAGTAGATGCAGGGAAAACTGGGCAGAAGGCTTGCAGCCAGAAGAGGCTGATTAGTGTGATTGGTTTAGTCTGGGTCACATCTCAGCCTCCAGACCAATTATTTGGTTGATGCTTTCTTCATATTGGCCAAACCTGGCTTACCTGCCCAAACTTGGCACAAAGTAACAGAGGGAAGATGTTAAGCATTGGTAAGGAAGATCGCCATATGAAAAGCAGGGTGCTGTCAGCAGAAGAGAGGGTGAGGGCCAGGTAGGCAAGAACAGCAGCTGTCCTTAACCCTTGCTCTCCAGGATCGACAGAGAAACGGGGACCAGCCATTCATCAGCCTAATCCTGCACCCACTGCTTCTGCCCACTCTGAGTCTTCAGCTTTAAAAGGCACGACCCTAACCCTAAACCCTAACTTAACAGTGACAAAGCAATCTCTCCTCTCCCCAAGGTGGGAGTGGCTGGCAGGTGGCGCTGTGCCAAGCTGGCCTCCGTGTGACTTGATGGGTCACACTGCACCACTTCGCTACTGCTTTCTGAGCTCTCCTTGAGGCCCCAGCTCAGACACATACCAGCCCAGAGGCTTTTCTCGGTAGCTCTTTGAGCATTTTGAAGCATGTGCTTCAGGGAACTGAGATTTGGGGAGATGAAGCATCTCTCACTGGGTTTTGGTTGCTGAGGGAGAGCAGAGGCTGAGAGGTGTGGGGCCAGGTTTGTCCCCTTCCTCTCAGACTCCTGAGCCTAGAGGAAGAGCCAAGCACTTCTGTCAATGGACATTTACTTCACCCTTGCAGATCTTGACTTTCTCTGCATTTCCACATGATCTTATGGGAACTGTGGCTCCTTGGACCTCTCTCTCTGTGGCTCTGGGGTCCTAAGGTAATAGAAATTAAGGTACATTTGTTTGGATGCCAGATCTTTGGAGATTTTGTTGCCCACAGTGTCCTTCATTTCAGGGGAAGTGGAGAATGTTCAGATAGAAAAATGGCTCTGAAAGGCCACCCCATGACAGGCAAGGATTATGAAGGTCTGAATGTTTGTGTCCTTCCTCAGAGTTTCATGCTGAAGCCCCAACCACTAATATGATGGTATCTGGAGGTGGGACCTTTGGGAGGTCATCAAGTTTGAATGAGGTTGTAAGGACAAATCACAACCTTGAGCTTTCCAAACTCCAAAACTGGGAGAAATAAGTTTCTGATGTTGATGCCATCCCATTTGTGGTATTCTGTTTTAACAGCCTGGGCAGACTAAGACGGGGGTGTTAATAGCAGAAGCCAAGCTTGCTCCTTTGTTCAGAGAGCTCAGCAAGACTATGCCTAAACTGCTTAGGCTCACTGACAAACTTTGAAAGTGTAAATTCTTGATTTCATGTACCAAATATGCAAGAAACATAAATTCATTACTCTTCCCATATAATGTGTCATTAGAGCTATTCACTAAACATTTTTGATCTTCTGATACAATGCAGGATTGTGCTACGTGAACCCTTAGAGTTAGATGTGCACATGTGACCCTCTTTGGGCAATAAAATGTATGTGGTCTCTTCCAGTTAAAGGCTGTAGGAGCCAGTGTGTGATTGATCATTGTCTCTTCCTCTCCTTTCATTTGCCACAAAATTATGATGTTGGCTGGGGACTTCCCTGGTCATCCGGTGGCTAAGACTCCATGCTCCCAAAACAGGCAGTCAGGTTCAATTACTGGTGAGGTCACGGAACTAGATCTCACATGCCACAACTAGGAGTTTGCATGCTGCAACTAAGACCCAATACAGCCAAGTGGGAAAAAAAAAAAGATCTAGGCTGTCCCATCAACCTGAGTCCCAGGGTGAGGAGACATGAAGAAACACCCCCTCTCCTCAGTACACTATGGAAGCATGCCATGAATGCCATGTTAGCCTTTATCACTCTAAACCACTGAGATTGGGAACCACTTACTATTATAGCAGAACACAGCCTATCCTGACTGATGGTCAAGTCCTTTTACGAGTGGGCAAAGTGATCAAGGTCTGAAGGCACATTTGTTGAATGGATATTTCCTAACTCCATTAGCCTAAAAGAGCCTCTCCTCCACCCACCCACCAGATCTTCACACAGTCCAATACTTACTTATCTTCAGGTCTCAGCTCAAACATCACCTTTTCTTTTCAACTTTTTATTTTATATTGGCATATAGATGATTAACAATTCGATGGTTTCGGATGCACAGCAGAGTGACTCAGCCATACAGTAACCATTAACCATTCTCCCCCAAACTCACCTCCCATCCAGGCTGCCACATTGCATTGAGCAGGGTTCTGTGTGCTATACCATAGGTCCTTGTTGGTTATCCATTTCAAATATAGCCATTTGTACATGTAAACATTACCTTTTCATTAATGTCCCTGTTACAAATCACCTCCTAGTCCATTACACCTTCATCCTTCAAAGCGCTTGTCAAAAGCTGATATGATCTTGTTTATTTGTACCACAATAAAAGCTCCTTGAAGGCATGGACTTCGTCTTGTATGTTTCCTCAGTCCTTAGAACCCTGCCTGGAACCTGGGACTTCAGTAAAGTTTGTGGAGTGAATCAAGAAGTAAATGGGAAAGGAAGCAACAAAGAAAAGGCTTTACATATGAGGGCCCATGTCCTTCAGGGGCATTTTGGCTTAAGATGCATCTTGAAGCAAATTGGCCTTGGCAAAGTGAACTCTTTTTCAAACTAGTTGATAGTACCATCCAGTATCAGACCTCAGTATAATCAGAACACCTCCTGAGAATACCTCAGTAGCAGTCAATTGTCCCAGGGTCTCCCCAGTGAACTCACCCCTCTGTGTCATCCTCTCTGAAAGGCTGCACTGGCCTCCAGTCGGTATATTATTTGCTTCACTGCACAACCACGACTCTCCACTGCTACAGCTTAACATGTTATGTGTTGATGTCTCTTAGGCCAGGAGCCCCCTGTGGACAGGAACTGAATTATTACCCTGCATTTCCCACAGCACCAGTTCTGTGGAAGAAGTTTAGGAAAGCTGGTTGGGAATGGACTGTCTTCTATTGTTCGTAATTATTACCCATGTGTTCGTTTGGTCACTCCAGTAAGACTGCAGTAAGTGGGCTGGAGAAGACTGCTTTGTTTTCTCCTTGTGTCTTCTTTGTGTTGAGCATGTAGAGAATGTTCAATAAATATTGACTGGATTTCTTTTTCCTTCATCACATCCTACTGTGTTTTGCCTTTCTCCCTCTATGCAGAGACAGGTGCTCACAGAAGGAGCTGGTAAGCTTCCTGTAAACTCCATGATCAGAGTGTCTGGGCTTCTTCAGAAGAAAGATTAAGTTGCAGAGGGGAGGCAACCACCAAGATGGATAATACAGCGGCTTTACCTCCAATATTTCTAAATCCCACATTATGACACTCTGGATAAAGATTTTTGTGTCATGTTCAGGTGCATGAGATAATTTGGGAGTTATTTTGCCCTGTAAATACTAGTCAAAGAAGAACAAATGGCGAAGCTAAGATAAGCTGCAAAATTAAAATCTTGTCTCATATGCAAATGACATCAGAAAATCAATTATCCCCAGAAAGAAATCTCATTTTCTAAAACTCTTCCATAACACCAAAATATTCTTCAAATGAAATCTGAAACAAACTGATTTTCTCCTTTGGTTTGAGACCTGTGAAGCCCTTAGAAGTTCCAGTAAGATGCCAGAAAGATCCTGGTCACTCCGGTCACAACATTATAGTCAGGCCCGCAGTGCACATCATTGGCACCCTGCAGATGGCTGCCTGGGCAGTAGCTGCCCGTGTTGGCTTTCCTCAAGCTAAATGTCTTCAGCCTCTGCACAGCACAGATTTGTGGCCACAGAAGCATCTCCTGCCTGGCACAACCCCTGCACTAATTGAGACAGCTGGGGAGAGAATCATGTAAATAAATACTGGTGGTGAAGCTTAATGTTCTATCAGAGGAGAATGCAAGGTAGAGTGGGAACCATGGGGGAAATGACTAACTGCCTGTTTATAGTCAAGGAAGGCTTTGAAAGAGATGCTTAAGCTAAGCCTGGAAAGAGGTCATGAAGAGGACCTTCCAGCTCGTGAGACATGATTGCAGAAACAGAGGAATGGGGAACAACACGGTGCCTTGGAGCCTTTCTGGGAATAGCAGGTGCTCAGCATTGCTGGGGAACAGGGCAATTCCATGCCGCCTTCAATCTGCTTTTCATCAAGTTTGTGTAGTCTTGCCAGGATGCAACATCAATCACACACATTCGCATGCACACATGTACAAAGATGCACGCATGAGCACACTTCCTGGCTTTGATCTAAAATACACTTTGTGGGCTTCTCCTGGCCCATGAAGTCTGTTCTGAAGGCTTAGACATATACAAATATGTGCACACACAGCCAAAGAAATAGACTTGGATCTTGGTCCAGGAAAATGCTGGGGAATTATCTCAACAAATAGAGCAGATATGTGATTCCCTGGATAATTACTTTGGATTTGTTGTTGTTTTGTTAAATTTAACAATCTGCTCTCCTCCACATCTTTGTTATTAGCAAGTTAATGGAGCTACATCAGCTGTTGATCTCAGACCTTCCCAGCTACCAGGAAGCCAGACAGGAGCCAACTCCATCATCTTCTCCTTCTTGGAACTAGTCATCACAAGAACCATCAGAGCACACACTTTACCTGACCAATGATCAGGGTCATTTTGAATGACAGCTTTATGGTTTTCCACAGAAACTCACACCCTCTAAAAAGATACCAGTTGTCAGGGTCAGTGATAGAGATCTGTATGTCTCAGCATCAAAATAAGTTCTGAAACTCTTTTCCTCAGAGTTGTTCTGGTAGGCTAGCTCCCCACCAGCAAAATCTAGTGGGGAGGTAGCAGTGGGGACCCCCCACAAGCTGGAGGCCCTCTAGGTCAATAGGCCCCTCATTCCACTGCTGAGCTATCCTTTTGGTTAAAGGTAATAATGCCTGCCTTTTAAAAATACCAGGCAGTTACTTTTGTTTTTAGCAATCCCATGAGCAGGAAAGTGAACCAGCTTGGTCTGGTGAGAAGGAAGTTAATCGTCAAGATTTAAACCTAGTGGCAGGCCAGGACCAGAGAGAGTGCCACCACCCCAACCGCCTCCCAATCTCCCTATCTCACCGGACACCTGCTATGTTTTAAATACCCTCCAATAACACCAATCGCACTGCAAGGACTTGCTAAAAATTTATGTGCTAACTAAAGTACAGATTTCTTCCCTTGAAAATTAACTGAGCAGAGTTTGTTATCTGGTGACTATCACTGTCACCTGTTATTCCCTAGAAAAAAAGAAGGATCTGAGGGATGGAATACATGTCCAGGATAAGGTTCAGAGGTCAAATGATGCCAGCATGGACTTTAGGAAAGCGAACCAGGCTGAACATAGAAGAGTGATGTCAATGGGAATTATGGGTAACTATGACTAAGGCATCCCTTATCTATTTCATAACTTTGTCCAAGCCCATTTCTAAGGATTTTGTGTGGAGAAAAAAGCAGACTATGTATTTTTATCAGTTTTTCTGAGGCTGAAGAAACTTCTTCCAGAGCAACTGGCTGTCTTGAAAAGGTGAATCACATTTTCCCAGAGGTAGAAACAGATGAACTCCAGTGTGTGTATGTGTCCTTGAAAAAGGAAGGAGAAAAAAAAGAAGAGCAAGGCGGGGGTTAGGGCTAGTCTAGATGCACACAGCGCTGAGAGGAGGGCTGAGCAAACCTGACATCAGCAGGATGGCTGGTTCCAGCAGAGAGAGCTGGTGGTCTTACTACAGCATCCCTGCCGGATGCTCAGAAGGGAACTGTTTTCATTTTTTTTTTTTTCACGCTGCACAGTCTCACGATTCTCGCCTTCCCTCAAAGTCCAGCAGCCAGCATTTGCAGGATGGTGATTTATTTCAATTCTGCTTTTATTAATAGCTTCCCAAATTTGGTAAAATCAAATCATCTTGCTGCGGCCCAGAATGTTAATATGTAGCATTGACAGTGGAACCACCTCAGCAGGGCGTGCTCACGGACACACATGAGCATAGATTTAAAGCCGAAGGACTTTAAAATTTTGCACTTTGCACTTTTAAAACACATCCTGCATTTAACTTGAAGAGAAATGCTTGTCTATTATCCCCCACCCCCACCGCTTCTTCCGTGTCTCTTAAAACGCAAACTCACCTTCACCACACATTTTATAAAAATCTTTTTCCATTTTCACATCTTGGCGGGGGGCGGAGGGACAGATTTTCATCTTGACAAGTCAATTCCCTTTAAATGTTTTGAAGATTTTTATGCCTTTAATAGCACATTTTGCAAAGAAAGGGATTTCTCGGTTTGTGGATAAGATTATACACTCAAATACAAAATATTTAGGTGTCTGGGGGACAAAGCTATATAGTTGTGATTGATAGGTCTTTTCAGCACGGTAAAGGGAAATCAGCTTGGGAGTTTTCTTTGTTGAAATCCTTTCTTTGTTGATTGCTTTGCCTCTGGCTGAGCCCTTGGAGGAAAGCTTCCCAAAGTGGGAAGACTCACTGCCCTGTCTCCCTTATCACTGTCATTCAGCCGACTGGTGCTGAATGCGCTGAGGACCACACCGTGTCCATTAGAAGCCCCTCCCCACAATTTCAGCCCAGAATAGGATTTTAAGATTGAGCTGTGATCAGAGCGTCCTTCTCTTGCCCTCTGTGAGACCCCCATCCAGACTGAGGCCCTCTTCACACACATTTGCATCTGCTCAGGCCACTGTCCATCATCTGGGTTGATGGAGGGTGGCCTCAAGGCTAAAGACCCACATCGTTTCTACAAGGATTTGTGGTTGTATTAGTTGCTCAGCGGTGTCCGACTCTTTGTGACCCTATGGGCTGTAGCCCGCCAAGCTCCTCTGTCCCTGGGATTCTCCAGGCAAGAATACTGGAGTGGGCTTTGGAAGAAACCAAATGAACTTGGTTCTGACGGAACCAATGTATTTTCTAAATTGCTTGTTACAGCTTGGCCTCACAGACTCCTTGTTATTAAAATGAGGTCACACAAAACAAAGGTGACCAGGGATGGGATCTAGTCAGACTGGGGTGAAAAGAGCTTCAAGCTCAGTCACAAAACTGATACCAAGAAAATAATCAGTGGTCTGAATCCGCCACAAGGTTCACCCTTGACTTTGAGATTTGGGGGAGGCGTGTTTTGGTTGTGTTCTTTGCAGAGGCATTAAAAAATTGTGGTAAAATACAGTAACAAAATTTATGTTTCTAAGCACTTTTAAGCATAGCGTTCAGTGGTGGTAAGCACATTCACAACGTTGTGCAACCAATCTCTGGAACTCTCTTCATCTTAGAAACTGAAACTCTTTGCCTGTTAATTCCCCATCACTCCTCCTCCCAGCTCCTGGCAACACCTTTCTACTTTCTGTCTCCTTAGGACCATTTTAAGTGCCTGTGCTGTTTAGGCATTTTCAGCTGTAAGTAACTGAAACCATTGGAAATGGCCAAAGTAATAAAGGAAGTTCATAGGCCCAAGGGAATCCAAGGAAAAGTTGGGCAGTCAGCCACAGAAAGGCAAGAACGGGCCTCAGGGGCAGATGGAGGCTAGGTCTCAAATGCTACCTAGCGCCTGCATCCCTGCTGCCTTCTATACCTTGGCTTCATCTCTCACTCTCCATAGAGAGACTTTCTCTACACTGCAGAGAACGTGGCTCCCTGAAGCTCCAAATTTACTTCATCCACCAGAGAGACATTGAACGGAGAAGATCTATGTTTCTAATATAAATTTCTAGTGAGTGAAAGTTGCTCAGTTGTGTCTGGCCCTTTGCAACCCCATGGACTATATAGTCCATGGAATTCTCCAGGCCAGAATACCAGAGTGGGTAGCCTTTCCCTTCTCCAGGGGATCTTCCCAACCCAGGGATCAAACCCAGGTCTCCCACATTGCAGGCAGATTCTGAACCACCAGGGAAGCCCTAAATTCCTAGGGAAGAGGCTCATTGAATCAGGTGGATCAAAGGTTCATTCCTAGACCAATCAGTCATGGCCAGGATGGTAGAGATCCTATCATTGGCCCATCTTAGGTCAGGTTCCCAATTCTGACCAATCAACTATGGCTATAGGAGAAGCAAGTAAGATTAAGACAGACCCCAAGCATAAAGGGCTAAAGGAATTCCAGGCAGAAGGGACCAGTGATGCTAGGCAGGTAAAGCAGATGGTATTTACTAGCACGCCCTTCACTTCCTCTTCCTCCACCAGATGTCCATGAATTTCAGAGCCACTCAAGGACTGTTTTGCTCCCACCCACTTGCTGTGATGAGTCTTTCCAGGAGCTGCTCCCTTCTCCAGATCTTCCCTTTTTACCATCAACAAGAGATGACATCATCATCTGCAGGGTATCAGACACATGTGCTCATATACTCTCTCCCCATCTCTCCTTGTCTTTCTCTCTCTTTCCAACAAAAGATTACCTGTTAGGGTCTGATAAGGTGATTCTTCCCATCATTAGTCTTACATTTTAAAAAAGGGAGCAAAGACCAAAATTTTTTCAAGACCCCCTGCCTCAAATTCACACCTGTTGAAGGAATCCCAGGTCCCTGGTCACCCGCTCTCCTTCTCTGAGCCAGCCTGAAGCACTCCCTAGTTGGAACAGCCTCAGAGCTGCTGGCAAGAAAACAGAGGGAGGTTTTCTCTTCATTCTTGTTATTATCCTAATTCCCTTATTTCGTGACATTTAACCAGGTGGACTCCATCTGTGTTATAATATTGGTCAGATTATCCTTGCCTTTAAAGAACTGCCTAGGCATTTGAGCTTGAGCAGACTGACAGGTAGGCAAACACTTCCTTTCCACAATATATTAACTGAAAAGCAAACCCCAACTGTGTCCTGGGAGCTCTGCATCCCAGGCTGGTTGGGGGCCGCAAATCCATGGCAGCAGTGTCCCCACAGGGACGCTGGCACCCTACATGGTGTCCCCCATAAAGCCCTGTTCAAACTGACAGCGCTGGACCTGGTCCATATTTGACCATGTATTTATGGCCAGCCTTGAGTCATGTGATCCACATGGACTTATTAGTGGATGACTTATTAGTCCCATCTGAGTTTCCCAAGATGCCTTGCAGCCTGCTGCTCAAAGCCTGAGGCTAAGGCTACTGAGCACCATTCGCAACTTTGAAAAAGTGAAAGGTTTTTCAAGTGTTATGCTATATTTCTGATTCTAGTATTTCTCTAGACTTTTCTGCCTAAAAGGCAGGATGGGGTCATAGTCTTGAGAATCAAGGAGTTTTCAATATTAGTCAGGCTTGGTGCTAGCAGGCTAAAGGGAAGATTATTTATTGAGCACCTACTGTGTGCTTGGAAAAGCATGAGGCTCACAGACTACCACCAGAAAGCTGTGTCCATTTTTCTTTATGCTGCTCAAGAAAGTCTGACTTCCTTTGAGGAACCATGCAGCCTCCACTCTTAGACTGTGTGGCTTTTAAGCACTGCCTTTTCTCCAATTTCACCAATGGCCATTTGACGCAGAGCTACCCATTCAGACTATTTCTCCTGGTTGACTCATAAAAGGGCATATGACTCAAGGCAGGCCCTCCAGACTCACTGCTGGGACTTTTACTAGAATTATTAGGGAAAAGCCTTTTCTTTCTGTTTGTTCTTTAGCTGATAAGATGGTGGTCTGGAGTGTCTGGTGGCTATAGGCCTCCCCATTTTACAGACAAGTGAACTAGAGCACAGAGAAAGTAAATAAATTCTGCAAGTCTATATAGTCAGTTTTAGAGAGAGCTGGGGTTCAAATTCAGCCATAGATTCCAGAACCTATGCTCTGCAAAGATGCCTCTCACACAATCCCTGTGCCTCTCCTTATAGACAATGCGGGACTCATTACACTCCCCATAGCTTTTTCTTCCAGGAAGAAGCCCCTTCCAGAACTTTCTTTCTGAAGCAATAATCCCTGGTTTAGCATACCCTGGGTTAGTAGGGCTGATCTCTGGACAAAGAACCCAAAGACCAAAAAAAAAAAAACAAACAAAAAGACATGGACAAGATATGGCAAACAGCCTACTAGAGAGCATAGAAAAAGGATTCTTAATTTGCCTTGGACCTCTGAACTCTTTGAGAATTTGGTTCCCCCAAAATTGTTTGTATACACTTGAAGGACTAAACATGACAAGGTTCTTCTGATTGCAAATGACAGAAACACAATTTGAATCAGCTTGGTTAAAAGAGGGCGAAGTGCTGGTTCATATAACTGTGGTAAGAGCAAGGATACAGCCAGGCCAAGGAACAAAGCTAAGAGCTTTGGTTTTTATTTTTTTCTGTGCCACTTTCTATGCGTTAGTTTCATTCTCTCTGATCCATGATAAACAACATGGTTGAAATTGAGTCTCACTTCATACTGAGAAGCCACATCGTTGCCCCAACTCAATTTCAAAAATATCCTAGGAAAGAATTCCAACTGGCCTTGAGTTGTTGACACAACTCTGTGGCTGTGAAAGCAGAGAACTGGGATCAGCAGAGGTAATCACCACAGGAACAGGGGCACTATACTCAGAAGAGAGGGTGTGGTACAGACAGAACAATGATTACCTCGGTAAAGAGCCCAGTGGGACACTGTGCCTAGAGCCTAGAGCTGTTGTTGTTTAGTTGCCCAGTCGGGTTCAACTCTTGTGACCCCATGAACTGAAGCACGCCAGGCTTCCCTGTCCCTCACCATCAGCTGAAATTTGCTCAATTTCACATCCGTTGCATCAGTGATGCTAGTCAGCTATCTCATCCTCTGTTGTCCCCTTCTCCTCCTGCGTTCAATCTTTCCCAGCATCGGGGACTTTTGCAATGAATCAGCTCTTCACATCAGATGACCAGAATATTGGCATTTCAACTTCAGCACCAGTCCTTTCAATGAGTATTCAGGGTTGATTTCCCTTAAGATTAACTGGTCTGATCTCCTTGCTGTCCAAGGGACTCTCAGGAGTCTTCTCCAGCACCACAGTTTGAAGGTATCAATTCTTTGGCATGCTATCTTCCTTATGGTTCTTCTCTCACAACTGTACATGATCACTAGGAAGACGATAGCCTTGACTATATGGACCTTTGTCGCCGGAGCAATGTCTTTGCTTTTCAACACTGTCTAGGTTTGTCATAGTTTTCCTGCCAAGAAGCAAATATTTTCTGATTTCATGGCTGTAGGCACCATCCACAGTGATCTTAGAGCCCAAGAAAAGGAAATGTGCCTCTCAGTTCAGTTCAGTTCAGTTCAGTCTCTCAGTCATATCTGACTCTTTGTGGCCCCATGGAAAGCAGCACTCCACCTTTTCCCCCTCTATTTGCCATGAAGTAATGGGGCCAAATGCCATGATCTTAGTGTTTGTTTTTTTTTAATATTTAGTTTTAAGCTGGCGCTTTCACTCTTCTCCTTCACCCTCATCAAGAGGCTCTTTAGTTACTCTTTGCTTTCTGCCATTAGAGTCGTATCATCTGTATATGCGGTTGTCGATGTTTCTCCCATCTATCTTGATTCCCTCTTGTAACTCATCCAACCTGGCATTTCACATGATGTGAACAGAGTATAGGTTAAACAAACAGGGTTAAAATAAACAGACTAAATAAACAGAGCCTAGAGCTATGTCTAAAAAATGAAATGGAAAGCTGAGGATACTATATGAATAATTCAGAGAAACATTTGTCCCAGGCCCAATTATCTGAATCATCCAAGGGAAATGTTTTGACCAAGATTACCCAGAATGTGGCCTTCAGATTTTCCTTTCTTTGCTCAAGAATTCATAGTACAGGGAAAATTACTTTAGACAAAAAAAAAAAGAAAAAGATATGGGTTTCCTATTGGAAAATACAGCACTCTGAGATTTGAAGTTTCTTGTCTCTGCACCTTAAAAGAGAAATGAAACTCGCGTGATCTAATTGGTCTAGTCCAGACTCTCTGTATCCAATATTAATTGTGCAGAATTCTTAGGAAATACTCAAACAAGCTTTCATTTTTAATTAATTTTATTGTATTAGTTTCAGGTGTACAACATAGTCATTCAATATTTTTATGGGTTATACTCTCTTTAAAATTATTATAAAATATTGGGTACATTCCCAGTGTTTTACAATATAGCCTTGTAGCTTATTTATTTTATATAGTCACTTGTACCTTTTAATCCCCTGCTTCTATCTTGCTCCTCCCCCTTTCTTCTCTCCACTGGTTACCACTAGTTTGTTCTCTATATCTGTAAGTCTGTTTCTGTTAGTAATATTCATTTTATTTGTTTCAGTTCTTAGATTCCATATAAAAGTGGTAACATACAGTTTTTTGCCTTTGTCTGACTTATTTCACTTAGCATAATGCCCTCCAAGTCCATCCCTGTAGCTGCACATGGCAAAATTTCATTCTTTTTTCTGGCTTAGTGATAGTCTTATCCATTTACCTGTTGATAGCTACTTGGACACAATATGTTACTGGTGAAGAGCAAAGGAAAGAATGAAGTGGCTGGGCCAAAGTGGAAACAATGCTTAGTTGTGGATGCGTCTGGTGAAGAAAGTAAAATCCAGTGCTGTAGAGAATAGTATTGCATATTATCCTGGAATGCTAGGTCCAAGAATCAAGGTAAATCAGACGTGGTCAAGCAGGAGATGGCAAGAGTAAACATTGACATCTTAGGAATCAGTGAACTAAAATGGATGAGAATGAGTGAATTAAATTCAGATGACGTTGTATCTATTACTGTGGGCAAAAATCCTATAGAAGAAATGGAGTAGCTCTCATAATCAACAGAAGAGTCCGAAATGCAGTACTTGCAATTTAAAAAATGACAAAATGATATCTGTTCATTTTCACGGCAAAACATTCTGTACCACAGTAATCCAAGTCCACGCTCCAACTGCTAATGCTGAAAAGCTGAAGTTGACCAATTCTATGAAGACTTACAAGACCTTCTAGAACTAACACTAAAAAAGGATGCCTCTACTTCATAGGGGGCTGGAATACAAAAGTAGGAAGTCAAGAGATACCTGGAGTAATAGGCAAGTTTGGCCTTGGAGTACAAAATGCAACAGGGCAAAGGCTAACAGAAGCCTGCCAAGAGAACACAGTAGTCATAGCAAACATACTCGTCCAATAGCACAAGAGACAACTCTACACATGGACACCACCAGGTGGTCAATACCAATATCAGATGGATTATATTCTTTGCAGCCAAAGATGGAGAAATGGAGAAGCTCTATACAGTCAGCAAAAACAAGACCTAGAGCTGACTGCGGCTCAGATCATCAGTTCCTCATAGCAAAATTCAGTTTTAAACTAAAGAAAGTGAGGGAAAACCACTAGGTCATTCAACTATGACCTAAATCAAATCCTCTGTGATTATACAGTGGAGGTGATGAACAGATTCAAGGGATTAGATCTGGTAGATAGAGTGTCGGAAGAACTATGCACAGAGGTTTATTACATTACACAGGAGGCAGTGACCAAAACCATCACAAAGAAAAAGAAATGCAAAAAGGCAAAGTGGTTGTCTAAGGAGGCTTTATAAATAGCTGAGAAAAGAAAGAAGTGAAAAGTAAGAGAGAAAGGGAAAGGTATACCCAACTGAATGCAAAGTTCCAGAGAATAGCAAGGAGAGACAAGAAGGCCTTCTTCAATGAACAGTGCAAAAAAAAAAAGAAAAAGAAAGAAAATAGAGGAAAATGACAGAAGGGGAAAGACTAGAGATCTCTTCAGGAAAACTGGAGATATCAAAGGAACATTTCATGCAAAGACGGGCGCAATAAAGGACAGAAAGGGTAAAGACCTAAAAGAAGCAGAAGAGATCAAGAAGAGATGGCAAGAATACATAGAAGAACTGTACAAAAAAGGTCTTAATGACCCAGATGACCACGATGGTGTGGTCACTCACCTAGAGCCAGATGTCCTGGAGTGTGAAGTCAACTGGGTCTTAGGAAGCATTACTGCCAATAAAACTAGTGGTGGTGATAGAATTCTAGCTGAGCTATTTAAAATCCTAAAGGATGATGCTGTTAAAGTGCTGCACTCAATATGTCAGCAAATTTGGAAAACCCAACAGTGACCACAGGACCAGAACTTCATCCCAGTTCTCAAGAACTGGGTACTACATTATGTTTAAACTATCAGAAGTACTAAAGTACGTTTAAACTACCAGAAAATTGTGCTCACGTCCCATGTTAGTAAGGTTATACTCAAAATCCTTCAAGCTAGGTTTCAGCAGTACTTGAATCAAGAACTTCCACACATACAAACTGGGTTTAGAAAAGGTAGAGGAACCAGAGATCAAATTGCAGCATTTGCTGGATCAAAGAGAAAGCAAGGAAATTCCAGAAAAAAACATCTACTTCTGTTACATTGACTATGGTAAAGCATTTGACTGTGTGGATCACAACAGACTGTGGAAAACTCTTAAAGAGATGGGAATACTAGACCATCTTACCTGCCTCATGAGAAACCTGTGTGCAGGTCAAGAAGCAACAGTTAGAACCTTACATGGAACAACTGACTGGTTCAAAATTGAGGAAGGCGTACGACAAGGCTGTGTGTTGTCACCCTGTTTATTTAATTTATATGCAGAGTACATCATGAGAAATGCCAGCGTGGATGAGTTACAAGCTGGAATCACGATTGCCAGGAGAAATATCAACAAACTTTTTATGCAGATGATACCACTCTAATGGCAGTGAGCAAAGAGGAACTAAAGAGTCACTTGATGACGGTGAAAGACAAGAGTGAAAAAGCTGGCTTAGAACTCAGTATTTTAAAAAAAAACAACACCTAAGATTATGGCATTCAGTCCCATCACTTCATGGTAAATAGAGGGGGAAAAGGTGGAAGCAGTGACAAATTTTCTCTTCTTGGATTCTGAAATCACTGCAGGTTGTGAGGAAAGCTGTAACAAACCTAGACAGTATTTTAAAAAATGAAGACATCACTTTGTCAATAAAGGTCCATATAGTCAAGGCTATGGTCTTTTCAGTAGTCATGTACAGATGTGAGAGTTGGACCATAAAGAAGGTCCAACTTCCTTATGTAGAAGAAGTTATCACTGATGCTTTTGAACTGTGGTGCTGGAGAAGAATCTTGAGAGTCCCTTGGACAGCAAGGTGATGGAACCAGTCAATCCTAAAGGAGATCAACCCTGAATACTCATTGGAAGGACTGATGCTGAAGCTGAAGTTCAATACTTTGGCCACCTGATGTGAAGAGCCGACTCATTGGAAAAGACCCTGATGCTCAGAAAGATTGACAGCAGAAGGTGAAGGGGGAGACAGAGGATGAGATGGTTGAATGGCATCAGCAATTCAATGGACATGAACTTGGGCAAGCTCCGGGAGATAATGAGGGACAGGGAGGCATGGTATGCTGCAGTCCATAGGATCACAAAGAGTCAGACATGACTTAGTGACCAAACAACAAATAACCTTCTACTTTTCTGTCTATTCATTCTATTAATTTTTAACAGTTTTAAAAATCAATCACTTTTTAAAATCCAGATGCACATTAGAATTTTCTTGGATTTTTTTTGTAAAATACAAATATCCAGGTACTGTTTTTTTCTCCAAAGATCCAGATGTGAATCTAATGAGCAACCATATTTAAAAACAACTGATCTATATGATGGTCTTTTACTTTTATCTAGTTTGTTTCATTTTTTTCTTTTTCACATTCAGTGATCCCATTTCCTTTAGTTTATGCTTTTCAATTTTTCCATCTTTTTTGTTATTCTTTCTCAAGACTTTTCCAAGTATAATAGATAGAAAAGCTGTTATATATATGTAAATATATATATACTTTTTAGAAAACAGGAAAAGAAATTGACTTGTTATGTACAAGTGGTCCTCTATAAGATTCTCAGTTGTTTTTTACTAGCAGAAACCTAACGTGCCAGAAGACAGTGGGATAATATATTATGAATGCCGAAAGCAAAAAGAATCTATACAAAGATGCTGTATCTGGCAAAACTATCCTTCAAAATGAAGAAGAAATTAAAACTTTCCCAGATGAACAAAAGCTGAGAGTGTTCACTACTAAACCTGTTCTACAAGAAATGCTAAAGGGAGTCCTTTTAGCTGAAACAAAAAGATGGTGGACAGCAACATGAAGCTGTACAAAAATAAATGCTTCTCCAGTAAAGGTAAAATACATGGACAAATGTGTAAACTATATTATTATATTATTATTGTAATTTTGTTGCATGGAATTAGAAATAAAATTATAAATCTATGTTGTTAGGTATGCAACATCTAAAGGTGTAATTTGTGACATCAGTAGCATAAAGTGGGGAGGCAGGGTGAATTTGTAAAGAATGGAGTTTTTGTATGTGATTGAAATTATCAGTTTAATATAGAATGCTATAACTTCAAGATGGTTTATGTCATTGCAGCAGTAACCACAGTGAAAATGTTTATAGAATATATGTAGAAGGAAATCAAAGCATATCACTATAAAATATAAAAGAAGACAGTAAGAGAGGAAAGGAGGGGTAAAAAAATTTTTTTATCCCCCCAGATGTTATAAGATACACAAAAAAGTTAACCATATGGCAATAGTAAGCCTTTCCCTATCAGTAATTACTTTACATGTAAATGGATTAAACTCACCAGTGAAAAGACAGAGGCTGACTGAATGTATTAAAATAGTATCCAACAATATACTATCTACAGGAGACTTGCTTTGTATTTAAGGACACAAAGGCTGAAAGTCAAAGAATGGAAAAAGATATTCCATGCTTTTAAATAGTAACCAGAAGAGAGCAGGAGTGGCTATACAAATATCAGACAAAGTAAAGTTTAAGTCAAAAACTCTTACAAGAAACAAATAAGGACATTATAAATGATAAAAGGGTCAACTCACCAAGAAGATATGACAATGATAAACATTTATACCCTAAACCTCAGAGCTCCTAAATATATAAAGCAAACTTTGACAGAATTGAAGGGAGAAACAGCAACACAATAATAGTAGGCGACTTCGATATCACACTTTCAATATCACACAAATGGACTGTAGCCCACCAGGTTCCTCTGTCCAAGGAATACTCCAGGCAAGAAAACTTTAAGTGGGTAGCCATTACCTTCCCCAGGGAATTTTCCCAACTGAGGCATCAAAGCTGGGTTTTCTGCATTGTAGGCAGATTCTTTATATCTGAGCCACCAGGGAAGCCCGATAGCAGGAGACTTCAATATCACACATTCAATAATGGATAGAAAACTAGACAGAATATCAGTAGGGAAAAGAGGGCATGAACAACACTATAGGCCAATTAGACTTAATGTATGTATACAAAACACACCACCAAACAATAACGGAATATACATTTCTCTAAAATGCACATGGAATATTCTCCAGGACAGACTATTATACAAAACAAGTCTTAACAATTTCAAGAAACTGAGCATACAAAGTATCTTTTCTGATCACAATGGAATAAAATTAGAAATTAATAGAACAAAAACTGGAAAATCCACAGATATGTGGAAATTAAACACACTCTTTAACAACAAAAAGGGTCAAAAAAAAAGTCAAAAGGAAATTAGAAAATATCCTTAGACAAATGAAAGTAAAAACACAAAATGTCAAAGTTATTGAATTCAGTGAAAGCAGTATTAAGAGAGAAGTTTATAGCTATAAATGTTTACATTAAAAAAGAAAAAAAGATCTCAAGTCAACAACTTTAAAGTTACTCAAGTAAAGTAAAGTTACTCTTCAAAGAACTAGAAAAAGAAAATCAAACTAAAGCCAAAGTTACCAAGGAGGGAGGGAATAATAAAAATTAGAGCAGAGGTAAATGGAATGGAAAATACAAAAACAGAAAAAAATCAACCAAACTAAGAGTTGATCTTTTTAAAAGATCAACAAAATTGGCAAACTCTTATTTAACTTAAGAGGAAAAAAAAAATAGAAGTCTTGACTAAAATTAGAAATGAAATCTGGGCCATTATAACTGATGCCTCAGAAATAAAAAAATGTTTATAAGAGAATACTATGAATAATTTTATATCAACAAGTTAGATAACTTTAAAAAATGGATAAATTCCCAGAAACACACAACTTATAAAGACTGAATCATGAAGCTTTATTTGATCACCTGCTGAAAGTTTCTTTGAGGCAATATTTATGTTGAAATATTGATGAATGAACTTTGAATGATAAGAAACAGTTTGGCAAATGTTTAGAACTGTAGTGTCCAAAATGACCACTAGCTACCTAAATTTCATTAGTTAAAATAAATTTTAATAAGTTAAAAAATTTTAATTAAGCTTAGAATCCAGTTCCTCGGTTGCCCTATTCACAAGACAAGTGCTCAAGAACTACATGTGGCTAGTGGCTAGTGTATTGGACAGAACAGATACAGAATATTTCCATCATCACAGAAAGTTCTATTGGATAGCACTGGTATGAAGAAGCAATTTTCAGGCAGAAAAAATAAATAAGCAAAAGCTAAGATGCGTAATTACCTTGGCACTCTGCTGCTTGAAAGGAAAGGCAGTGCCGCTGCAGGGGACTGATAGAAGGTAGAGATGTAAGTGGTGAGGTTGGAGAGTTAGGCAGGAACAGGTTATGTAGGCAGTTGAAGGCCATGAAAGAAATCCGGATTCTTATTCAAGTTGCTATGTAAATAGACTGAGGTGTTTTAAACAGGGGGGGTGACATGTTTTGATTCTATGTTAAAAACATCATTCTAAAGGTTTTAAGATAAATAATTTACATCTCTGGAGGCTCAAAAGGTAACAGCTCTGCCTGCAATACAGGAGACCTGAGTTCAGTCCCTGGATCGGGATGATCCCTTGGAGAAGGCAATGGCTACCCACTCCAGGATTCTTGCCTGGAGAATCGCATGGACAGAGGAGACTGGGAGGCTACAGTCCATGGGGTGGCAAAAAGCTGGACACGACTGAGCAACTAACACTTTCACTTTCGATCACAAATAAATTTTCATTTCAGTTGTGATCTTTTTCTTTGAACAAAAAACTAAAGACAGCTTTTTAAAATTTTCAAAGTAGGGTTTTTCGGGGGACGATTTTTATTTCATTGATTTGTCTTTTTACTGCACTGTGGTCCAAAAATGTTTATAGTTGAAGAATTTAAGGCTTTTGTTTATAACCAAGTAAAGGGCCAGTTTTTATAAATAATTTGTGAGCATATCCAAAAAATGTAGAAATGTGTGTTCTCTATCTGTAGTATACCAAATGTATTTCAAGTTTGTCAATTGTGGTATTCATGTCATTTATGCCCTTTTTATGTTGTGTATTTATTTATATCTGCACGGGGTCTTCACTGCTGTGTGGGCTTTTTTCTAGTTGCTGTGAGTGGGCGCTACTCTTTGTTTTGGTTCAGAAGCTTCTCTTTGGGGAAGATTCTCCTGTTGCGGAGCGTGGACTTTAGGGCAGGCAGACTTCAGAAGCTGAGGTGCATGGGCTCAGCAGTTGCAGTTCCTGGGCTCTAGAGCCCAGGCTCAGTAGTTGTAGCAACCAGGCTTATCTGCTTGGCATCATGTGGGATCTTCCCAGACCAGGGATCGAACCCGTGTCTCCTGCATTGGCAGGCAGATTCTTTACCCCTGAGCCAACAGGGAAGCCTCCCTTTTTGTTTTGTTTAGTTGATCTATCATATTCCAAAAGACCTGGATCAAAGTCTCTCAGTACTAATATGGTTCTATCAAATACTTCATGCATTTCTAAGCATTTCTATTATACATATTTTCTTACTTAGTTTTTTATTTCCTAAGGATTCTTATCTATTATTTTCTTCTTTGTGTATTATAATTTTTGCTAACAAAAATTCTTCTATCCCTTTTAATGCTTTTGACCTACTGCACTCTTTAATAGCCACATATTCATAGCATGGACTATTATTAATATATTTGCTTAACCAATTCTCTGTACACGGATATTTGAATTACTTCCAATATTTGCTATCTTCAAGGTACTTTTTACCTTTAACCCATTAAGCACTTATTTTCAACTTTTTGTTGATATAGATTAAGAAAAATATAAACTAACATGTTTTAATGCATATATATGGAATTTAGAAAGATGGTAACGACAACCTTATATACGAGACAGCAAAAGAGACACAGATATACAGATATAAAGAACAGACTCTGGGACTCTGTGGGAGAAGGTGAGGGTGGGATGATTTGAGAGAATAGCATTGAAACATGTATATTACCATATGTGAAGTAGATGACCAGTCCAAGTTCGATGCATGAAACAGGGCACTCAAAGCCAGTACACTGGGACAGCCCAGAGGGATGGGATGGGGAGGGAGGTGGGCGGGGGTTCGGGACTGGCGGACACGTGTACACCCGTGGCTGATTCATGTCAATGTATGGCAATAACCACTACAATATTGTAAAGTAATTAGCCTCCAATTAAAATAAATAAATGTATTTTTTTAAAAAAAGACATTATGAGACACTTGTATTAGTCACAACTGTATATGCGTGATGTTTTTAAAAATCAAGCTTTCTCCCCTCTTGTTCTACCTCTACAGTTCATGACACTTGGGAGTCAATTTTACTGCTATATCATTAAAGCTAGAGGCAAAATAAACTATGTTGAACAGCTTTAAGTTAAAAATTTAATACTAGTGACAAATGTATAGAATGATTCACCAGATAATTGAGAGTAAACTAAGAGTATTCAGAATAGAAGAAATCTTGCAGATGGTACAAGGACAACTTTGACATTTAATCTAACAGCATAAAGCTGAATGAGATCAGAGGGACTTTGAAATTATACTTCTGTATGGATGCTGTTATAGAAAATCACCAGGGAATGTTATTGAGTTTGTTGAGCACTACTTATAATAAAAAATTATTATCATCCAAGAAAGCAAGAAAATCACTGATTGCAAAGGTAGACATTCCATGGCTGTAATTCAAATGAAATCACTGGCATATTTGTCACACTGTGCAGAACACCATCTCCAGTCTTTTCCTGTCAAATTATTAATGGAGAACTGGAGATTATTTGATAAACGGCTGAAAGGAAGCTGCTCTAAGCAAAACAAGTTTCAGTGACAGAGAAGCAGGTGCCAATGAATAAAACATCGAGGTGGTGGAGTACAATGAGGTGTATAGATGATCTGAATGTGCAGCTCATGTGGACTGATTCGTGTGACACGGTCCATTCTGGGTGAAGAAAAACAAAACAATCATAGGTTTTAAAAAGGAGTTTTCCTCCTGCCAGGGAGCCTATACATGATTTTTTTTTTTTTTTGAAATACGACATTTCTTTTATAGCGATTCCTTGCCTTTGAGATGCAACTCAGGTCAATGAAGGATTCAAGATAAGAATAGAAATGGTCCTGGAGAAAGTATCTTCCCACTTACATTCTGGGATAAATTCAATTAAATTCTCCCCTTGGATCAGAAATTGCCGTGGGTCTTCATGCTGAGATCCTATCATGACTATAGCACATCCATCAGGTGGGAGGAGTGAGCTCAGAGAACTAGCAGAAAAACACAGGGAAACTCACCCGCCAACCAAATTGTTCAATGTCCAGTGCCTTTGGTGGGAGCACTTCTTTGACTCAGTGAAATCCGTGTCATTTTGTCCTTAATGAAAGGAAATTGCCTCTTTTTCTTGTATAGTTGAGTTAGTAATTTACTGGCGAGGTTTATGTGGTTGTGATACAACTTGAAACCACAGTGCAGGTACCACCCCAACACCGAGACAGCCCCATCATCCTCTGAGGCCAAAGCTCCCCATGTGAAAAGGGTGGGTAAGCTGGATGGACTCTAAGGGCTCCTGTGGACTTTACATTCAGCAAAAATAAGAGGCTCCATGCTGCTTAAGCATCCATATCCTCTTACACCCTGAACATGTGAGTATAAGCTTGTTTTCCTCTGTTTATTCTCAGTGTTGAAAAACCTTAAGATACTTTGGTCAAAGGCCTTGGATTTAGTACCAAAAGCCCAGTTAACTAGTTCTTATCAGCAATGTCAACACTGTTACATTTCCAAACAGAAACACTAAAAAGTGTGAACATGGGAATTCCCTGACCATCCAGTAGTTAGAACTCTGCCTTTTCACTGCCAGAGACCCAGATTCAGTCCTTGGTCTGGGAACTAAGATCCTGCAAGCCATTTGGTGCGGCCAAAAAAACAGTGTGAACAGTAGCTGACCACTCAGTTTCCTATATACAGATCTCATTTGATCCTTATAAAACTATTATTACTCCATTTTTTTCACATTGACTACTTAACATTTTTGATTGTTTATTGTGGTAAGCACTCCTAACATGAGATCTTACCCTCTTAACAGATATTTAAGTGCACAATACAGTATTGTCATCTACAGGCACAAAGTCACATAGCAGATCTCTAGAACTTAAACATCTTGCATAACTGAACTTTTATGCCCATTAGTTAGCAACTTCCAATCCCCTCCCCACAGCCCCTGGCAATCATCATTCTATTCTTTGTTTCTAGATGCTTACTCCCATTTTATATATAAAGAAATGAAGGTTCTAAGATGTAAATAAATTGTTCATACCATACAACCAACAAGTAGAGAAGCCAGAGTTTGGGCCCATACTGACTCTAAAGGCCAGTGTTTCCAGGACACCTGTGAAAGGAGGTGGGCTTTTGTAAAAATACTAACGGCTAACTATTAGTGAGGAGTTTCTATATGCCTGAAACTATGCTAAGAGTCCCAACATGGCAGCTTCTTATCAAAAACTTGTTACGAATTTAGTATAATTGTCTCCATTTCAGAGAGGAGGAAACACGCGTGTAGAGCTAGAATATCACACTGAGAATCAAATCAGGCAAATTGGATCCCGAAGTTCAGTCATGAAATCACTGAATGTGCTGCCTCATTCCCAAGATGGGAAGGAAGGAGGGAGCTTACCTGCTCCCAGAGCTCCTGAAGGCATAGTTTTTTACGCCAAATTATCCCCCAAAGAAAATAGGTTCCATGCTTTCTGACAGTGCCCTAAAGTGATGCTATTTTGGTAGTGACCCTAAGGATACAAGGATCCACTGTGGCTGAAATGCCTGCCTTGGATCACAGACCCTTGGCTCTCCCTTCTGAATACAATACCCAGCTGAATTCCTTGTACTTCAAGGGGAAAAATAGAGTTTGAGAAGTTCTAGGGCACAGTAGAGACAGAAACCCAAATGATCATAGGTTACTGAAGGAGCCCAGTGACCAAATCCTGCCATAAGACTTAGGGCATCCCACAGCCTTGAAAGGAAGTACAGTGTTGTCTGTTGTGATCTCTCCATTTTCATTTCTAATTTTGTTAATTTGGTTCTTCTCCCTTTGTTTCTTAATGAGTCTTGCTAATGGTTTGTCAATTTTGTTTATTTTTTCAAAAAACCAACTTTTAGCTTTGTTGATTTTTGCTATGGTCTCTTTAGTTTCTTTTGCATTTATTTCTGCCCTAGTTTTTATGATTTCTTTCCTTCTACTAACCCTGGGGTTCTTCATTTCTTCCTTCTCTAATTGCTTTAGGTGTACAGTTAGTTATTTATTGGCTTTTTTTCTTGTTTCTTGAGGTAAGCCTGTAATGCTATGAACCTTCCCCTTAGCACTGCTTTTACAGTGTCCCATAGGTTTTGGGTTGTTGTGTTTTCATTTTCATTCATTTATATGCATATTTTGATTTCTTTTTTGATTTCTTCTATGATTTGTTGGTTATTCAGAAGCGTGTTATTTAGCCTCCAGGTGTTTGAATTTTTAACAATTTTTTTTCCTGTAATTGAGATCTAATCTTACTGCACTGTGGTCAGAAAAGATGACTGGAATGATTTCAGTTTTTTTGAATTTTCCAAGACCAGATTTATGGCCCAGGATGTGATCTATTCTGGAGAAGGTTCCGTGTGCACTTGAGAAAAAGGTGAAGTTGATTGTTTTGGGGTGAAATGTCCTATAGATATCAATTAGGTCTAGCTGGTCCATTGTGTCATTTAAAGTTTGTGCTTCCTTGTTAATTTTCTGTTTAGTTGATCTATCCATAGTTGTGAGTGGGGTATTAAAGTCTCCCACTATTATTGTGTTACTATTAATTTCCTCTTTCATACTCGTTAGCGTTTGCCTTACATATTGCGGTGCTCCTATGTTGGGTGCATATATATTTATAATAGTTATATCTTCTTCTTGGAATCCCTCCACGTCGGAGGCATGCAGCTTCTCAGTGCAATAGTCTCCACACCACTTTGCCACACTTTTAATTTCTCTGTCATTTCTATCCCCATTCATTGATGACTCTGATATTGTGCTCAAGTCAGCCATCCTTTCCCATGGTTCACTCTCTCAGATCAAAGGTTCAAAGTGCTCTCTAAAATGCCCATGAAATTCAATCATTTAAGCTATTTCACTCAACAAGCCCCCACCAGGTCTTTTCTCCAACTTCATGGAGACCTCCAGCCCTTGACTCTTACCTGCTTTCTCTCTCTCTGTCAGTTTTCTCTTCTTATCCTTACACCAGCTAGACACAAGGGACCATAACTAGTGCCTAAACTTCCTTTATCTTCTGCCGTTTCAAAGCACCTACCCTGACTCCCGCTCCAGATGAATCTAACTGCTTTCTTGTGGCTGCATCTGGACTACTGGGTACCAATGGAGGAAATAACACAAGTTGGCTCATTGGTACTGTTAGAAACTCATGGCCACCACCCTCAACTCTATAGGGAGTTCTACTAGGTTTTCCTAGTCAGTTGATATTCCTATTATTTCCAACACTTTCTCCTCTTCTTAAAGCTCAGATTCCCTTGCCTCCTTACTTTCTATTTATCCTTAAATCTAAATATGCAAATGCTCCTGCACTACTCCTACATATCTGTTATTGAGACCCCACCCAGATACCCTTAACGGGGAGGCACACGCATACCCCAGCTGCTGTGGGGGTCGGCTGCTAATGACTTACTCCTGCACCCTTCCTAAAAGATTGCCCTTGGTTTATGGAGGCCGCCTTACCCAGAGATGTTCTTCTGGCTACTTTAAATATGCCTTAAACAGAATATGTCCAGAACCAAATGCCTAGTTTTTCTACCCAAACTGGTCCAGTGCCAACTTGATAGACTTAAGAAATAGCATCACCACTCACAGAGTTTCTCAAGTCAGTAATTTATGAGTCACTTGTCACTCCTCCCCAGCCACATATTCAATCAATCACTGAGCCCTGTTCATTCAATTTCTTAAATATCTCTCAGATACAGCCCTCTACATATTTTCCCATGACAGAATGCTAGTTTAGTCATCGTTTCTCATCTAAAATATCACAATCATCTCCATGTCTCTATCTATAATCTTCATATCAATCAGGGGTTAGTTGCAAGTAGAAACCACTTTAGCTTTTATGTATTATTGTTTAGTCACTAAGTCATGTCTGGCTCTTTGTGACCCATAGATTGTAGCCCACCAGGCCCCTCTGTCCTTGGGATTTCCCAGGCAAGAATACTGGAGTGGGTTGCCATTTAATACAGGAAACAAGGAGCTTGCACAATCCTGGAAGGACTGGAAGGCTCTGGGTTAGGCTTCCAGAAGTGACATCCAGAACAATACAACAAGATGGGCCCAGCAGGGGAATTGCTCCCCTACCACCATCAGGAAAGTGGAGAATCAGGGAGCCATCACTATAAACTCTGACGCTAAGAATATCACATTAGATGTGATCTGAGGTCACAAAGGAAATAAAGTTGCTGTTTTTCTGGTGCCTGACGTTGGGCTGCTGCTGCCAGGAGAGCCAATGGCCATGACCAATCTTGCCGGCTTCTGGACCTCCCAGATGTGTGTAATTGATGGAACATTATCTGCTACACAACCTGAGCTGGAACCTGGTCTTCTGCAGCCTCTGTCATACAGGAAGGTTTGGGGAGGCTGAATTGGACACTGAACCAGTCAACAACCTCCCATCTGCCATCATTTTCCCATTGATACACTCATATTTGCTCTTTCTCTCCAACCCCCTTTCCTCTCTGCTGCCAGAACAATGCTTTTTTTTTTTTAGAACAATGCTTTTAAAGCTCAAGGCAGATCACAAAATCTTCCTAAAAGCTCACTGATGATTTCTCATTGCTTTAAAAATATAATCCAAATCCCTCATCGTGGCCTATAAATCCATGCATAGTGTTTATCACTTGCTTACTATGGGACAGGCACTGTACTATGTGATTTTCATGGATTAACTCATGTAATTCTCAAAATAAGTTTATGAGTCAGGTACTTTATCTTGGTTTTACATATGAGCCAACTTTCCGAGATCAACTTCTCAAGGTCAGCCTCATTTCAGAGACAGGCAATTAGACTTTCTGACTCCGTAGGCCGTGCACTTAGCTCTGTGCTGTACTGTCCCCATCAAGACAAGCCCCGGAAACGTCTGCAGCCTCATCTTTTACCACCACCTCCCTCACATCCTATGCTCTGCTCAGGTGGACAACCTCAGTTCTAGAAGATGGTGTGCTCTCCTGTGCCTCCCAACTTTGAACTTATTACTTCCTCTTCTAGAATGTTTTCTTCCTCTTTTTCCCTAGCTCATGTCTGCTCATCCTGCAGGACGACTCGGCCAAACACCCTTCCTCTGAGAAGCCTCTCCTGATTCCTTGGAAGATGCTGAGTCCCTAGGATACCACATCTTTTCTACTTGAGCACTTCACATGCTTGGAATTATCCACCAAGTTATCTAATAAGTCTTTATTTAGGTGGATGGACCTAGAGACTGTCATACAGAGTGAAGTAAGTTAGAAAGAGAACAACAATGATCATATATTAATGCATGTATGTGTAATCTATAAAAATAGTACAGACGAATCTATTTCCAGGGTAGGAATAGAGATGCAGACATAGAGAACAGATATGTGGATACAGAGGGGGAAGGGGAGAGTGGGATGAATTGGGAGATTAGGATTGACAAGTGTACACTTCTGTGTGTAGAATAAGTAACTAGTGGGAACCTATGGTAGAGTGCAGGGAGCTCAGCCCAGAACTTTGTGATGACTTAGATGGGTGGGATGGGGGTTAGGTGGGAGAGAGGTCTGAGAGGAAGAAGATATATGTAAACATTTGGCTGATTCCCTTCACTGTACAGGAGAAACCAACACAACATTGTAAAGCAATCACGTGTGTGTGTTAGCTGCTCAGTCGTGTCCGACTCTCTGCAGCCCCATGGACTATAGCCCCCAGGCTCCTCTGCCCATGGGATTCTCCAGGCAAGAATACTGGAGAGGGTTGCCATTCCCTTCTCCAGGGGTTCTTCCCAACCTTGGGATTGAACCCGGGTCTCCTACATTGCACGTAGATTTTTTTTACTATCTGAGCTACCAGGGAAGCCCCAATGTAATCATATTCCAATAAAAAATTGATCAGAAGAAAATTCTTTAATATCTCTTCCTCACAAAACTGCACGGTGACAGTTACTCTGCCTGTCATGTTCATCATTCTCCCAGGTGTCTAGTATTTTGCCTGCTACAAAAGGAGCACTCAGTAAATAGTGATAAACTGACGGATTAGAGGAATGAAAAATTTTAAAGTCATCCAAAATAAGAGTGACAAAAATAAAAATAGCTCAAAAAAAAGCATGGACAAATTCCTTCTGAAAAAAGAAAGAGGAGTGATTAAGGGAAACAGGGAAGTTTACAGAGGTCGTCAAGCTCCTGGGTTCATTTAGGAGCAGAAAGCAGCGGGAGAGAGAAACAGAGCTGCAGTGTGACTGGATCCCTGCGTATAGACTGGATCTCACCCCATCCCACCTTGAAGTGAAGTGAAGTGAAAGTCACTCAGTTATGTCTGACTCTTTGTGACCCCATGGACTGTAGTCTGCCAGTCTCCTCTGTCCATGGAATTCTCCAGGCAAGAATACTGGAGTGAGTAGCTGTTCCCCTCTCCAGGGGATCTTCCCAACCCAGAGATAGAACCCAGGTCTCCCAAATTGCAGGCAGAATCTTTACCATCTGAGCCACCAGGAAAATCCAAGAATACTGGAGAGGGTAACCAATCCCTTCTCCACTGGATCTTCCCGATCCAGGAATCGAACCAGGGTCTCCTGCATTGCAGGCAGATTCCTTACCAGCTACCAGGGAAGCCCATGCCCACCTTGAATTAGATCCAAATCCATAGTGTTATATATCTAGGAGTTTGGAGCCAACTGGGGAGTATATATTTCACACCACGTGGCCAAACTTCATAAATACTCTCTTTAAACATCTCTGTTCCATCCCCAAAGTTCTCTTCAGATGCCAAACTACTGACCTCCCCTTGCTCCTCCAGAGTAGCCCTTCCCACAGCTTCCCCAACCAGACCAGACCCAGCTTCCTTCTCACCAGAGGCTATCCAGATTCTGTGTGTCCCTGTCTTTCTTTCTTTGGGTAGGACAGTGGAGTCATCCTCTTAGAAGCTCCAGGGAGCATCTCCACACCTAGTCCCTGCTCAATAACAATGCCTCCTTCTTGGGATCCATCTCCCATGAAAGGCAGTGCTTAGTCGTTCAGTTGTGTCTGACTCTTTGCGACCACATGGACTGTAGACCACCAGGCTCCTCTGTCCATGGGGTTTCCCAGGAGAGAATACTGGAGTGGGTAGTCATTTCCTTCTTCAGGGAGGATCTTCCTTACCCAGGAATCAAACCTGGGTCTCGTGCATTGCAGGCAGATTCTTTACCAACTGAGGTAGGGTGGATTGTAAATATCGTGAGGATATTTAAGGGGATATTAAACCAGTGTAACTTTTGTCTCTGTTAATCCTTCCTTCCTGGTCATATGAGCTTCCACATCAAGAACTGCACCAGTAGGCTCAGATCATAGAGTATATTCTATGATGTAGCAAGAATGCTTTTCCTTCTTCTATTAAGTCTGAGCCCTGAAACTCAGCTCCCTGGGAAATAGGATAAGTGCTCTCCAAAACAAAGTGTGAAATGAAACATTACTTCCAACATAATGAAGTATAGGAAGAAGTAGGGTGAAGGTGTCAGATATGTGTCCCCTCTGTCTTCCTCATTGGGTACAAGTGTTGCTGGGGTTGGTAGAAATATCCTTTTAGGTAAGGGAGAGCCAAGATCATCATTAGTCTGGGAGTTGGAAAGGTTCATACTTCACTGGGCATTGCCTAGGGAAAGTGACATATACATGACCACACACAATGTGGCCCAGAGTCGCTCAGAGTGAGGGCCCAGAGAGGTACCCTGCAGTGGCATTCCTGGCTCTCTCAGGCCTGTGTATGGGCTTCCGGGGACCTGGAAGTTCCTATAAGTTCCTGTGAAGGAGACAAGGTACAGAGTGGACTACTAGTATATCAGAAGCCTGTATCAGGAGGCCATCAAGGGTGAGATCTCAGTGACTAGAGGCGTTGACAGTGGAACCTAAGCAAACACCAGTTCAGCCATCAACAGCTCAGCCAACTGACAGTGAAGATGAAAGAACTCAAAACTTCCCTATACCCAGAAGGGAGGCAGGGGGAGGGGGTAGGAAGAAATGGCTTTGAATTGACCATTTACCTACTAGAGACTGTTCTAAACCAAAAGAGACTCTTTACATGACTTAAGTTGCGGAAACCATTATTTGGCAAGTTTTGAGTGTACTGGCTGCCTTCTGCCCTCTGCCCACCCTCTATCCCATTCCCAGCAGAGACGGCTGGAGAGCTATGGGGCCTGACAGCCCCTGGGCCGCTGACCTAAGAGAGAACTCATCCTTCAGGACAGAGGCATCCGCATGATGTCAAGAGGGATTCTGAGGGGCGCCATGCAGGAGCACACCTCCTGACTTTACCTGAAGGCTCTGGTTGTTGTCTGTCTCTTAGATCTCTCAAAGTAGTTGCTGCCTGTAGCTGGAAGGCTGGGGGGGAAAAAAAGCCCAGTTACTTTTTGAAACCCATTTAATTGTTTCTTGCTGGGAGCCCCCTCCCAGGAGATGACGAGGAAGGCAGCCAGCTGCTATTTCACATGGAAAGCGCAGCCAGAGAAAGGCACCCGGGGGAACAGGGCAAACGTTTTGGAAGGCCACCAGGCTGCAGCCTGTCCACACTGATTAGAACATGACATCTAGTGAAGACAAGTTAAGCAAAAGCGAGGACCCCAAGTATGAGTTTAGTTTGAATGCTATTGCCACAGTCTTTTATTGTGGACTTTATAGAATGGTGGGTGATGGGATGGGAGGGTGAGGGTCCAGTGCGGAAAGGCTGAGCTTCTGGAAAAATGAAATTGCCAGGAGCAGCGGCTTTGGAAACGCCACTTCAGCTGTTTAAATGCTATGGTTGGTTGTACAAAATGATCGTTATCTCTAGGTCTAAATTCTGCTGATTCAATTGCTCTTTTTTGGATTTTCGAATTATTCCTGACAAGATAATAAGTCTCTTTCAAAACATTAAATCGGATAAATCTCCCTGCTGGAGGTCTCCAGTTCGATTTAATTTTCTGCAGATAGTCTAAGGATCTAATGAGAAATCAAAATGAAAGGGCTTAATTGGAATTTCTCTAATTCCCCAACATGAGGTCTTTAGAACGTGAAAATGGTGGGCAACAAATGTTTATTTTCTCTCTCTCTCTCTGGGTTTCTCTCTCTCTCTAAGTCCCACTCCTGATCTTTAGACCATCTTGTTAAACTTCAGTCTATAGAAGGCTGAGCACTAGTCACAGAGCTTGATTTTTGTGACCAGTGTTAATACATTCCCCAGTTTTCTTGAGAACTAGGAAGGCTGCATGCTGTGTCCTCAGCTGAGTTATGTGGACACAGCACATCAAATGGAAATTTTCAGAGCTGCTGTTCTACAGAACTTGGAGATTTGAGAACTGAGCTTGTAAAGTCTCCTGGAAAATGGTAGGCCAAAATTCAATTCTTTGTTTCTCAGCAGCTTCCTTAGAGAAACGTCTTTGGGTGTTGTTACCATCTATGCTATGCTATCTATGCTAACCATTACCCTTTACTGAGCACCTACTATATGCCAGGCACTTGGTTAAGTCTTCTACAAGTGTGTTTTGTTTAGTCCATCTCCACACAATATCCCAATGAAGCAGGTGCTACAGTTATCCCCATATTATGGATGAGCAAGTAGGCTCAAAGAGAAGTGATTTATCCCAGGCCACACACTTAGTGAACAGTCTGTGTATGAGGAAGAGGGCAGACTTTTGAATCTCGATCTGTCTGCCTCTCAAACTCACACTCTCATTACCCCAAGAATAGACCATCAAAGTTACACAAAAATTGCCTTTAATGAGGTTCCAGGAGAGGATTATTGACTTCAAATAAAGTCATCTGTTATCTTGTCAACACATCCATCATAGAACTAACTCTTCAGTCACTTTCAGGACCTTTTACAGAGATGGACAAGGAGGCAGGAGAGAGAATGAGACATAATTTCCTCACCAAAGAAGTTGCTGTCACCTAGGCAAGAGATTGACGTGACAGTAACTACCTCCATGTTCCGAGGATTCAGGAAGGAGACAGAGGAGCCACATTGGCTTTGCTTGGCAGACATCCCACCTCATTAGAGGTGACATTGGTCACTTGAATGGTCCTGGGACAAATAAGGAGGATGTGCCTCACCAGAGAATCACGTCAACAGACAAAAGAACACCTCCGCATGGGCTTTAGTCTGGTCCCTGCTAGCTACCCGAGCTGACAACTCCACCCCCAGATGACAGATGCTCCTGTCGCCTGGTATTAATGGCCCTCCCAGATTAATAGAGCCACGAGGGTAAAGACCAGCCAGCAACTGCTTCGAATGGTAATTTTCCATGTGGACTTTGCTCTTGCCCTATCACTTCCTGACTTTTATCATCTGCCATGATGATACTGCAGAAAAGGATGCGCTGGCCAGGACACTCTTTCAGACTGGGCTTGCTCACAAAACTTCGCAATAAATACAAAATAGCCTGTGCCCTGGGCTTTTAAATCCACAGGAAAGGAGCTCAGTGACAAAGGATGGAAGGAGCTTGCTTTGAATTAATCAGCACAAAAACTTTCAAAATGAGGAAAGTTGTGTGGAAATTTCAATTAAGGTCATAGGAACTTCCACATATGGGTGACTAAGACCTCGGAGGGCTTAGCACCAGTGTCTGGAACTGTTAGGGTAGAACTCTCACCGCCCGCCCACCAGTACCTCCTATCTGTCCACAGTCCCTTCCCTCTCCACTCCTGCCCTATACCCTGATTTTCACTCTCCAGTTGCTACAAAGGCATTTGAGATGCAACTAAGTTAAGGGAAGTCCACTTGGAAAAGTTCAACTCCAGGGTCTGAGAGCTCTTTAGTGGAGGATACTGTTCCTCCTCATTTTCTATGTGTACCCAAAGAGCAAGTAGAGAATGAATAATTCAAACAGTGATATCACATCAAACAGGGAAGGGGCTCTGAGGGAAGGCCCTGTCATTTACATGGGGACTGTGACACTTTGCAGTGAGACTTGATGTCACTGGCACTCAGACCTTGGCTGGATCCAACTCATGAGCCATGTTACTTTTACTCCTGACTACTTTCCAAAAGATGTGAGGTGGTTTACACCAAAGACACATGTCCATTAAGCCTGTAAAAACAAGACTCAGATGATAAGAAACAAATATTGAAAGAGACAAAGCAGAAAATATTATTGTAGAGACCTAGGCTGGAGAAGACTCTTGAGAGTGCCTTGGACAGCAAGGAGATCAAACCAGTCAATCCTGAAGGAAATCAACCCTGAATTTTCATTGGAAGGACCGGTGCCGAACTGAAACTCCAGTACTTTGGCCACCTAATGTGAAGAAGAGCCAACTCATTAGAAAAGACCCCCATGCTGGGAAAGATTGAAGACAGAAGGAGAAGGGGACGACAGAGGATGAGATGGCTGGATGGCATCACCGACTCAATGGACATGAGTATGAGCAAACTCTGGGAGATGGTGAAGGACAGGGAAGTCTGTCGAGCTGTAGTCCATGGGGTCTCGAAGAGTCAGACATGACTGAGCGACTGAACAACAAAGACTTGAATAAGTATAAAATGTTACTTTGAGTCTCCTGACACCCAAGATGAAAAAGAACCATGTTAAGGTACATGCTTTTCAATATCTGAAATTTAAAAGGGCACTTAATTTGTCAGGGGGTGTGGATTATTCAGTTTGCTATGTTTGGTGGTTGCCTGCCACATCCCAAGCAAAGGTCGGACAAAAAATGATACCATGGTGATGGGAGGGCAAACCCTCTGCCTTAAACAAATCATTGTGGCCATGGCAATATCCTTTCTCACATTAAAACACCCTCTGGTCATTCTCTTGGACATCTACTCATTTCTTGACAAATGCTTGGCAAGATTCTGCATGAGAATTAACTTTGTTAAAATACTCCCTGCAAGAGTGGATCAACAGCTATCTTGCAGCAATAACCGGAGTTCGCTTCTGAGCATTGAGAGGAGTAAGGGGAGGCTAGTTACTATTCCCAAAGGTCTGGTTACAAGAGGGCATGATGGCATTCCAGAGAACACAGACATGGCAGAAGAACCCCTGGGTTCTCATCCCAACTAGACAACTAACCTAACTGTGTGTCACTATTGTTGTTGTTCAGTCGCCAAGTTGTGTCTGCCCATGAACTGCAGCACGCCAGGCCTCCCTCTCCCTCGCCATCTCCCAGAGTTTGACAAGTTCATGTCCATTGGATTGGTGATGCCATACCACCATCTCATCTTTGTTGCTCTCTTCTCCTTCTGCCTTCAGTCTTTCCCAGCATCAGGGTCTTTTCCAATGTGTTGGCTGTGTGTCACTAGACAAACTCATTCCTGTCTCTGAGCTGCACTTTCCCCATCTGTACCGCAAGGAGTTCTCAACTCTGGCTGCACATTAGGATCACCTGGGGAGGTTTTAACATACCACTGGACGGCTTCCTCCACAGACTAATAATCTGTTCTTTCCTAGTGCCCAGGTATCCGTGCTGTTAGGGGCCCTTCAGAAGATTCCCATGTGGAGCCAGGACTGACATCATTGGAAGGGGTGATCTCTAAGAGAACTTTCCAGATCCATGCTTCCATAGAGACATTCCTATTTTGAGGGATGCCTCAATTTATATTTCCTCTGGGTGTGGAGCTCTTTCTCACAGAGTCAGCTAGGTTAAAAAGAACAAACTAGAAAGGTCCTTATAAATCATGCAAAATGAGCTGCCTGCTTCTGCAGCTGCAGGACAAAAATACCTCGGTGCACATGGTCTATTTCTCCCTCCTTGCTGGTGGTAAACAGCAGCCCTCCAACACAGAGCATGCGCTACATCATCTGTGACCTCGATCTACCTTTCCAGTTTCTTCTTCCCCCTTTTACCTCACTTTACACTCCAGTCCTTCCCTAGTGTATAGTGACAAAGAGTTGATAGCAAATTCTAACTGTCAAGGATTGGCTGATTAAACATGGATAAAACACCGAAGTGTTACTTCAACTAGCCTTTCAAGTAGACATTGACTCAGCACCTATGTGGCAGAGGCTGGGTTAGGTATGTTAACTGCCTCTTTTTAAACATTTGATTGGCTTTTGTACAAAAGGAGAGATCCCCCTCCCCTCTGACATCACCATTAAAGGAACAGTAAGCATAAGCCAAGCCATAGGGTTGGGAGTATGCTGGATGGGAGATGCTGGGGGCTGGCCTTGAAGACTTGCCTCTTCTGAGGGACTTGGTGGAGAGCTTGATGGTGGAGTCTAACAGATGGTCCTCTCCAGGGAATTTGGCAGCCAATGGCTTCTCCTAAGAACCAAATTGTCACAGGCATGGTTGACCAGCAAGCCAGTGTTCTAGGCCTTTACCTGCATTTATCAAATAATCTGGTCAGATTACACCCTAACTCCCATCCATTGGCCCAAGACGGAAGTGTGTTAATATTTTGCGTCCCCTCGATGCAAATAAAATAACATAAATAGTGCTTATATCCTGATACTCTAAATAATCAGATATTTCCATTGCTGCTGCTGCTGCTTAATTGCTTCAGTTGTGTCTGACTTTCTGTGCAACCCTATGGACGGCAGCCCACCAGGCTCCTCTGCCCATGGGATTCTCTAGGCAGGGATACTGGAGTGGGTTGCCATGCCCTCCTCCAGGGGATCTTCCCAACTCAGTGATAGAACTGGGGTCTCCTACACTACAGGCAGATTCTTTACTGCTGTGCCACCAGAGAAGCCCCACTATTCCCACCACCACCCACCAAATCGACTTCTAACAAAACAGAATAAATACTATAAAAACAATTTCTGACAAGTTCAGTTCAGTTCAGTCACTCAGACTCTTTGCGACCCCATGAATCACAGCACGTCAGGCCTCCCTGTTCATCACAAACTCCCAGAGTTTACTCAAACTCATGTCCATCGAGTTGGTGATGCCATCCAGCCATCTCATCCTCTGTTGTCCCCTTCTCCTCCTGCCCCCAATCCCTCCCAGCATCAGGGTCTTTTCCAGTGAGTCAACTCTTTGCATGAGGTGGCCAAAGTATTGGAGTTTCAGCTTCAGCATCAGTCCTTACAATGAACACCCAGGACTCATCTTCTTTAGGATGGACTGGTTGGATCTCCTTGTAGTCCAAGGGACTCTCAAGAGTCTTCTCCAATACCACAGTTCAAAAGCATCAATTTTTCTGCACTCAGCTTTCTTCACAGTCTAACTCTCACATCCATACATGACCAGTGGAAAAACCATAGCCTTGACTAGATGGACCTTTGTTGGCAAAGTAATGTCTCTGCTTTTTAATATGCTGTCTAGGTTGGTCATAACTTTCCTTCCAAGGAGCAAGTGTCTTTTAATTTCATGGCTGCAGTCACCATCTGCAGTGATTTTGGAGCCCAAAAAAATAAAGTCAGCCACTGTTTCCACTGTTTGCCCATCTATTTACCATGAAGTGATGGGACCAGATGCCATGATCTTAGTTTTCTGAATGTTGAGCTTTAAGCCAACTTTTTCACTCTCCTCCTTCACTTTCATCAAGAGGCTCTTTAGTTCTTCTTCACTTTCTGCCATAAGGGTGGTGTCATCTGCATATCTGAGGTTATTGATATTTCTCCTGGCAATCTTGATTCCAGCTTGTGCTTCATCCAGCCCAGCATTTCTCATGATGTACTCTGCATGTAGCTTAAATAAGCAGGGTGACAATATACAACCTTGACGTACTCCTTTTCCTATCTGGAACCAGTCTGTTGTTCCATGTCCAGTCCTAACTGTTGTTTCCTGATCTGCATACAGATTTCTCAAGAGATCAAATTGCCAACGTCCCCTGGATCATCAAAAAAGCAAGAGAATTCCAGAAAAACATCTATTTCTGCTTTATTGACTATGCCAAAGCCTTTGACTGTGTGGATCACTATAAACTGTGGAAAATTTCTGACAAGAGAGTTCACTAACACAGAATAAACATTAAGTTACTGAGAGAATTATGGTTTCAGTATAGAATATAAACATATAACACCCTGATAAACTAAAAATAATATAGTTACCAAAAACTGAGTCATCAGTGGAGGACGGAGGCAAAAACATAAGCAGTATAATAATCAACTCACCTATCACAATAAAGATCAAAAGTTACCTCTAAAACTGAAACAGAATTAAAACAGAGTAAACTCTTAAAGATTTTGTAACATATATTTACTTGACCACAGAGGAATCTTGGAATTTAGTGAATCTTTGGAGAATTAATGACACCTATAGTAACAAATGTTAATAGAAGTTCGATAAGTCTTTTCAATTTTTGTATTAGTTTCTTTCTCTTCTATTAAATTCAAGCAAAATGTAAATATTTTTATTTTCTCAAAACCATGTGTTCTCACAGATTTCTCTCTCCCTGTACCACTACAGATATATTTGGAATCATGTTAACTGAGTGCTAATATTTGTTATTTCTAGGTACTGGTGCCTAGTTACTTTGTTGCTTCAGTATTTGTTCTTTTTTTGTCTTGTTTGCATTTTTTTGCCACAATTATATACTATGCTTAAAGAAAAACAAAATCATGGATTGAAAAAGTCAGCAACTGATCATGAATGGCTTCAAGATGAACTCTGAAATTCTATGTATGATACATATGTGTGTACATTTTTTTGAAAAGTATGTTATTTGCTCATCCAACAACCAAAAATGTTTATACTCTGGCATGCAATTCTGTGCTTTCTGAGTTTCTTCTGCCTTTGGTTTTTAAGCTTCTGGCTAACAATATAGCTGTCCTTGACTGTCAGCCAGATACGAGGAACTAACCAAGAACTTTATATGTATTATTTTTTTGTTTCTGCCCAACTCTATAAGATAGATATTATCACTTCCATATTGTGAAAGAGAAATGAAAAATCAGAGATGCCCAGTCACTTGCCCAGGGTCACACAGCAATCAGAAGTAGACTTTGTCACCTCAACTTATCTCTGCCTGGGTCTGAAGTTTGATCCACCACATTCATCTACCTCATCAGATAAATCATCAGAAGTCATCAATTTGCTACTACTTGAGGGCCTACAATTAGCTGGCAACATCCCAGGTGCTGGGGACACAGAAATAAACATTGAACAAAAATCTCTGCTTCTTTGAAACTAATAGTCAGAAATAGCTAAACACAGGTATTAAATATGTTTATGTTATTTTCTTTGATTGTTATGACAATCTTGTGAGGCAGGCAGGTAAAACAACCTCTGCTCTATAGAGAAGCCAACTAAATCTGGGAGAGAGAGTTAAGTGAATTGTGTAGCTATTACAGGGATACAGCCAGAATATCAAACCTGTTAAGACTCTGAGTCTCATCTTTAAGTTTTAAGATATCTATATATTCTAAAACTAGACCAGATTCTAGTAGTAAATGGGCTTCCCAGGTGGTATTAGTGGTTAAAAAAGCAACTCACCTGCTAATGCAGCAGACACAAGAGACATGGATTCCATCTCTGGGTCAGGAAAATCCCCTGGAGAAGGGAATGGCAACCCACTCCAGTATTCCTGCCTGGAGAATCCCATGGACAGAGGAGCCTGGCGGGCTACAGTCCACGGGGTCACAAAGAGTTGGACGTGAATGAAGCCACTTAACACACGCAGCATGCACGCTAGTAGCAAATAGTGACAGAATATAAAAATTAAGAGTAAGTTTTGTCCTCAGTCTCACTTGATAAAGATTATTGGACATTGTGAAACAGATTGAGTTTTTCCTTACCTCACTCTCTGGTTCCCTTTCAGGGTGCTCTCCACTCCTGATGTTATTGATTTGTCACCCATTGTCCTCTTGCCCCAGTGATTTAAACACAACTAACTCTCCATCTTCCCTCTCTGCTTCCACTCCCGACGCATAAGACTCAGCTGCTAACTTGCAACACAGCTTTTCCATGCAGTCGCTGATCACTGAGTACCCAGAGGATGCTGAGCATGCTGGCAAGTATGGGAAGGCATATATGTAAGGAATAGGACATAAGGTCTCTCCCAACCAGGGGCTTGCATTTAAATTTTTTTTTTAAGTTTTTAAATATTTATTTATTTATTTGACTGTCTGGAGTCTTAGTTGCAGCACTCAGGACCTTTCACTGCAGTGCAAGCGCAGGCTTCCATCCAATTGTGCCTTTCGGGCTTAGTTGCTCTGTGGCATTTGGGATCTTAGTTCCCTGACCGGGGATCGAACTCACATTCTCTGCATTGGAAAGTGGACTGTCACTCACCCACTGGAACACCAGGGAAACCCCTAAACTGGGATTTTTAAACCTCAAAAGACTTTAAGACCAAAAAAAAAAAAAGGATCTCAAATGGGGATTTTCAGGTATACTTTAAATGGTATATTCCATTGGAGTCATTGATAAATTTTTCGAGAACTTGCTATAAATGCAAATTTCCACATTCCACCTTCAGAGAATCTCTAGTTCTGGGGTGACAGCCAGGAATCTGCACATTTAGCAAGCTTCTCAGGGACCATGCACCACATTTTTGGAAAGCATTTGTGTATGGAGAGAGAGTGCATCGAGTAACCCCTCCAGGAATCCCTACATCATAGTTACACTCACAGTACCTCTGTCAAAGCACTTCCCCAACTCTGTTGCAATTGTCTGTCTGTGTCTATGTCTGCAACCAAACAGTGGAACTCATTCCTATTCATCTCTGCAGGCTGAGTCCCTGGTTCACGGTTCCCTACCCAGAGACACTCCATAAATATTTACCAAATGTATGAGGACAGGCTCAACTCTGCATTAGTCATACACACACACACGGGCACATCCCATTACCCACTGTATTTCCATGGAAAAAGCTGATCCTAACTCTGCATCACTACATGGCTCCTGGGGTGAACACTTGCTTTTACAATATGCTAAGAAGGAAAGTTTCATAAAGCCATAGTTGGCCTAGCAGCTGGAGAAAAGCAAAAAGGCATATTACAAGAAAAGAGTTAAACTCCTGATGTATTCCCACACCAATCTAGCAAATAAAGGTGGTATTAAACCTGCAAGAATGAAATTGAGCATCCTGTTGAAGATCACAGAGCAAGTTGCTTAGATCTAGAACCAGAACTATAAATTTTCCTTACATGCCCTTATTGCTCTGGTCAAACCTAAGAAATCCAAATATCTTTAATCTTGCACCACTATCAATCAAAATATAATAATGCATTAGTAAACCTAACTTTTCATATTGTAATACAATAAATATTGTCACTAGAATTTCTGGTTCTGTGTAGGAATGAATCCTCTTGCAAATACTTCACTCTGAGAACCCCTAGACTGTATCAGCCCTCTTCATTAAAATAGGAAAATCTAGTTTGGGGACCAAAGGGGAGGGAAGCCCAGCATAATATGTAGAAAGGAAAGAGAAAATATGGAAAAGAGAGAGGAGGGGAGGCAAAAAGCAGGAGAGAGGGAGAGAGAAAAGAGGTAAGGAAGGATGAATGGAAAAAAGGAAGGAGTGAAGGAGGAAGAAAAGAGGGGGAGAGGAGAGGAAGGGAGGGAGGGAGTTCTGAAGCCACACAGATTTTGTTTTTTTAGAAGCCGACTGCATTATATGTACAAGGATCATCTTATGATATTGTTATTCTAACTCACAGGCAACAAGCTTGGGTTAGTCAAAGGGACATCAAGATCAGGTTTGTGATTTCCGACACTTTCCTCACTCCAATTTACAGTTTAGTGGCTTTGATAAAAACGGAGAGTAACAGTGTTCCTCCTCTGTGGCTTCCCTGATGCCTATGAGAGCCCATGAATGTGTTTATGGCCCGTATCTCTTTAGTCCAGAAAGCACAGAGCAGCCCTGTTTGTTTTTCACCATTTAGTTTTCCAGGCGCTTGACTGAGCCCCCTGCACAGTGCAGCCCTGATAATGGAACAGATAAGATACTTATGATGCCTAGTTGAGACAATCCATTTATGAACATGCCAGAATTTGTCTTCATAGAACTAAATAAGGTCAATACTACTGTGAGTCCAGAGAATCTCTATGAGTGCTGAAACTTTAAAACACTTTGCTCTGTATTTCATACATTTGTAAAGCACTTTAAAGGTCATCTACTTCAATCTCCAAACTAAAAACCAAGTTACTTTATATTTTGGGAGGCGGGGAGAGGGGCACTGGATTTCTTCACCTGTAATATGAAAGGAATGGACTAGCCAAAGTCTAAGATCATTGTGATTCCAACATCTCGTAAATCAACCAGCATATCTATAGTCGGTAAGCAGTCACAGACTCCCTTGGTGCATGGTCAAACATACTGAATAAGAAAATATAGCTATGGCTCCCTTCTGACCTTCTGAATATCAACTGACAAATGCTAACTTAAATTTGAAGTATTCAGTGAAAACGTGGTCTGGAAGATAAGTCTACTACATTGTGGGGAAATGAACAAGACGGTGCCAGTCAGGCTCTCTCGCCCCACGTTCTGTACATGATGACTTTGCATGATTATGTAACAGCTGAGATCACTTATAGCACTGTGCATGCACATCACGAGGTACTTGCTTGGACACAGTCTACTTTTGTTATATAAACTCCACCTGAAAAACCCTGGAGGTTGTGTGAAGTACACTTGTACAAGCGTCACCATGAAAGCCCTGACTGCACTGGGGCTACATTGGAGTGGCATCATGGTTATGCTATGAGAGATTATGTTATGGCTACTTTTTGGTTATGTTAGGACTGCTGCTGTGTCAGCCAGGAGAGAGGCTGTGTTATGGCCCCCATGCCAGCCAGGAGAGAATAAATGTGCCTGCAGATCCTGCAGATCCTACAGATCCTTGCGTCTTCTTCCAGCCTCTTAGCTCAAGCCTTGCCTACCCTTGGTTCAGTGAACAGTGCAAACAGTGTGAACAGCAAGACAGTTGGCATCATGAACAGAATCAGCAACATATACATCTAAAAATGTAAACAACTTTATTTCAGGATAGTGAAGAGTTAATTACAGACATTGATGGATAACCTTTATTTCCATGATATTATCTCATCCCTTGCCAAATGTGTGACTTCAAATAGATGTGTCAGAAGGGTAGTAAAGTTTCCAAAGCTAAAAAAGAAAGGGCAGGTCTTCTCAGGCTTCCAGAAATGCTAATTACTCATAATGACAAGTCATTACCCAAATCCATTTCTGGAAAGTCACAAGGACTTGACAGGTCAAAGCAAAAATGACATTTCAGGCTCCAGCAAAAGACTCTGCCAAATTAACCCTCAGCACACACGTATTTACCACCCTCTTTCTCCGAGTAGGGAAAAGCACAAATATAATGGGAGGTTTGGTACTGTAGAGAGAAAATCAATTCAAAGCCTACACGAGGGAAGCAATGGTCGCTGTTGGGCTCCAGAGGTAGGGATTTGTACCACAGATTTCCTGTAGCACAACTTTAACTGCAGAACTGTGAGCTTTTTGGGAGACAGGACTCCAACAACAGACAGACATGCAGCTATCTGGAATTTGAAGGTGGGGATCAGAAAAGTCAGAGTTCTTTGGAGACAGAAAAGTGAGGCTGAGATGTGGCTGCCCATAACAGTGGGTCTTGTAAACCAATGCTGGTCCCACCCAGATTTCTAGCAACAAGTTTACTCCGTATTCCATTTATGCATTCAAGTATGTATTCAGTCAATATTTTCCAAGTATCTGCTTTTTGCCAATACTGTTCCAGATTCTAGGGATAGAGGGATGAATAAGAAAGACAGTGCTTGGTCTCATTGAAATCCCAAAGAGATAATGAACAGTGACTAAATAACCATACAACTAAATAAGTTCACACTTTATTGAGTACAATGAAGAGAATGAACAGGGCAGGATCAGAGATTTGAACAGGGCCACTTGATCTAGTCAGCTGGCTAGAGGCAGCGTCATAGCCTAGCTTTAGGCAATCAAGAACAAGGACCAGTAGCATTCTAGGTGAAAGGTCCAGTCTGTGCAGAGGTTCTCAGATGGGCATACAGGAACTGGAAAAAAAGGGAAGTGTGGCTGGAACATAGCACACTTGTAAGAATGGGGACAGCAGAGCCCGGACAGGTGGGAGGGGCCTTTGAATTAGCCAGGCCAGTTAGGACCAGGAGTGAGGGGGCAGGAGAGTGTAAGAGAGAGCTCGTCCTAAAATTCACAGGCAACAACAGGCCAAGACTGGCACAGAGAAGCAGATCCCTAGAACAGAGCAGGCTGCCTGAGGATTGGAACACCTCAGGACTGTGAATAAACCATGGGGCCACTAAAGTAGTTCAGTTGGAGAGTAATATGATTTGATATTTTCTTTTTAAGATCACACTGGGTATACAGAGGCAAAAATGATAGAACAAAAACCACTTGCATCGACATGGAGCATCTTAGAAAGATACTGTGAGATACCATCTTTACAATGTTCAAAAACAAGCAAAAGTAAGCAATATATTATTTGAGGATATGGACAGGATGAAAGAATATTTTTTAAAGGGAACTATAAATGTGATCTTTTCATACTGTTAATGGGGTTCTCATGTATGAACAGTATGAAAAAGTCAGGTTTATAATTCAAAGAAAGTTCAAATTACGCTACAGTTGTACTCATTTTACATGACACTAAGGTAATGCTCAAAATCCTTCAAACTAGGCTTCAGCAGTATGTGAGCTGAAAATTTCCAGATGTACAAGCTGGATTTAGAAAAGGCAGAGGAACCAGAGATCAAATTGTCAATACATGCTGGATCATAGAAAAACCAAGGTAATCCCCCCCAAAAATCTACTTCTGCTTCATTGACTATGCTAAAGCCTTTGATTGTGTGGATCACAACAAATTGTGGAAAAATTCTTTAAAACACAGACATATACATATATTGTATACTTATCCTCTACAAAGTTTTCTGATTCTGTTTGCCAGTCCTCAACAATTTCATAAGCTTATGGAGGGCAGTATGTAAGCTTTCTCTATTTTTGCAAGCTGTTAAGTTACTGGGAATGTAAGCATACTGCATCACTATTACCATCACTCCATGGATCACCAAAATTGACTCAGTTGCTCCAGCGGCTATGAGACTTCCCCCTTTTCCCCTCACAGCAATAGGCTGAATGCTCTTTAAATGATAAAGCCTTTCCTTAGATGAGGAAACTGCTATTCACACAAAGCTAATCAAGACTAGCTGTACACTCTTGCTAGAAACTTCCTAAATTCTAGGTCTTGACACCAGACCCACAGTAACTGATTAATAAAATTTCCTCTGCATTCTAGAGCAATAATTATAAATTTACCTGATGCCAAGACACCTGATTTCTTCCTCCAAGGGCCCAAATCCCTGCCACGATTTTGTGTTAATTATGATCTGAGATGCAGTTCACCATTAAGGATATCAGAAACATATTGCTGCACAGGGGAACAGCTAGGACTCAAGATCCGAGTCCAGAAGCAGAACCACAGAGATCAGGAAGTAGAACGTGGAAGTGGGTGAATGAAAGGATTAGGCAAGGTTAGAAGGTTGAGACATCAGAATCTGAATTGTCAAATCCAGGTAAGAGCCTAGAAGAGAAACTGCAGAAATAGTAGGGAAATACTGTATTCCAGAATTCACATGCTGAAACAAGCTAGATGGACAGAAAGACGTCAATCCCGAAGGGAGAGAAGTCTTTCTGAAGATCTTAAATGCCTAGTTGATTTCTTTTTTCTAGAGTAAAAAGCTATTAATATCTCTTACTTCCCAGGCACCACTATAAACTCTTTACATACAAAACCTCATTTAATCTGCACAAAATGATCTACTATTTTCTGCATTTTGCAGATGAAGAAACTGAGAATTAAGATAATAAAATGACTTGCTCAGGGTCACACAGCTACTGGGAGAGAGGAAAGCTACTGGGGAAGGGAGAAAGAGGAGACAGATAGAGAAGGCGAGCTGGACTCAAGTTTGACAGCTCCACTCGTAAGCCAACATCTTAACCAACAATTGGTACTGTGCCCGGATAAAGCTTTGCCTTCAATTCCTTTTAAGATTTCCTGACAACATATGTATGTTATAAAAAGTAAAAGCAAGTTCGTTTATATTCATTTGACTTTGACAGTTGAGCATTTTTTTTATATCCTTTTCAGTGACTTGAGAGAGCTTAGAATTGAGAACCACTGCTTTGGGCTTAAAAAGACCCCACAGATGGGGCCGTCAGGATGCTCACCCTTGAGTTCCCCTTGGAGAATTCAGTGTCTCTATTATAACTCCACATGGTCCTTCCATCCTGCTGTCTATGACTGTCATGCCTTAGAGTATTAAAAAGGGGAGAGTGCGGGCAAATTAGAGGACACACAAAGACAAATCTAAGCATTGTAATTCTGATAAAAAAAAATCAAGAGACCATAAAATTCTATTTCTGAAGATTTATACTCCACTTAAAGCCACGAGGACTTAAGGTAGCTAGAAAAATTTACTCGGAAAGCAAATAGAATTATTGGATTGTGAAATTGAGAGCCATAAAATTTAAAACAATTTTATATGAAACTCCAATTTTTTTGGTATTTCAAAGTGAAAGAGTTAGACAGTACCAAGTAAATTTGAATCTCAAAAGGCTTAAGGATACAGGAACGAGGAGAGGAATGAAAGGCTTCCCTTTGCTGCCATCACCGCAGGTGACGGGCTAATGCCTGCTCTGGGCAGGAGCCTGACATTGACCTAGACTCTCGCCATGTAAGGTTTGTCTCCTGGATCTCTCTCAGTACCTGTAGGATCCTCCCTCTTTGTTGCCCCTGGGGACAATCTGTTATAACTTCTGTGCCTCCTCCACCTTCCTGGGGAACTTGGCACCTGGACTTCACATTTCAACACACCCTGTAAGACGTTATCTTCTCATATTCCCCCCCTTGTATTAAATTCTTCTTACAGTTGAAGAGTACGCTCTTTGGGTGGAAGGACACTCTCTGGTGCTTCTCTTGTTTTCCCTGATCTAGAACAGCAGGGTTTAAGATTTGAGTTTGAATCAAATAAAAAGTCTGTGTGATATTGAATAGGCTACTTACCTTTTTCTTCTTCTGTAAAACAGGGCATGAATTCAATGGGCATGGAGTACTTAACCCGGTGCCTAGCATATATGCATCACCTGGCAAGCTTCGCTTAGATCATTATCCATTATTGATTGAGGAGACTTGCTTCAGGGCCTGACTCACAGCTGAACCCTCAAACAGAGGCTCTCTCTCTTCCTTTGCAAGATTTGGAGCTGACCCCTTGTTTCCCTATAACGAGGAGCCCCCACCACTGAAACCACCACAGTGCCTCTCCATCTGATTTGAATGTCTATCATCACCTTATTGAGATGCTCTTAGACAAGGTCTTCAAGTGTGAAGCTGAGGAGGGGGCTGGGTTAGGCTGGGGTAGATTGCTGCCCCATTAACATTCATTCCACAATAGAGACCATTATCTTGGCAGCAAAATACCCCAGCGGTAGTGATGTGAGGAAATGGGGGTGGGTTACCAAAGCAACAGAGAGACTTGAGCTGCACCGTTTCTATGGCAACAGAGAGCAAGCACGAGCGTTTTCCTAGTTGGAAAGATGGTTAGTTAGACTCTCACCAACAGTATGGTGATTGAATCACAGAGAGTGTAGTACAGGGTTTCTCTTAGGATTTTGACCAGAATGAAGCCCACAGAAGAGATCCTAACTCTTTAAGCTGAAACCCAGACTCTTTTCTTAGGAATCAGTGTTTTCTCTTTGGCTAAAGATCAATTATCTCCCAGTATTATTAACTCTTGTTTATGAAATGCAATCTCCATGAGTGGCCAGCTTGAACAAAATCCATTTATGGAAATCCAACTCATAATATACATAAATTAAATAGTAGAAAAGTAAGTGCCTGAGCAAGCTTTCCCTTTTTCTCTTTAATTTTAAATCATCAAAGAAATACATTCACATCATTAAAAAGTCAATTAGTGCTTAAAAGCTTAAAAGGAAAAAACAGCAGCCCCCACACATATAACACACCCTCCTTTAACTCCATTCCTAGAGGCAACCACTTTTAACCATTTTAGCTATGTGCCTTTTATTTACCACTCTTTCCAAATATTTCCATATTGAATACAATTTCCTATTCAAGTAAATAGATGTCTCTCTCACACCTTACCTCTCTTCAATGCAAACTTCTAAAATGATTATATCATGACATTTGAATAAATCTGTGTGAAGTGTTTTCAACATTACAACCTCAAAAATTTTGACTCACTGCTGAGTAAGTTAGGGAACCATTAATGGCATGATTTCACCTGGCCAGTGGGCTAGTGATCTCCGTGTTCGAGGAGCAGTCCTGCACCCAATCCCCCAGGTCTGGCCTGGCACACCTCCCCTCCTCTGTGCCCAGTGTCCCTGTATCTGGAGGCTCTCTATGCAGTTTCTGGAGAGTGTTACTGTCTGCTTCTTAGCAATAGGAATGGAAATCTGGAGACTCTGCCTGTCCCTTCCACAGACCTTCACATATCTCCCCATCCTCAGCTGCTGCCTTTGCTCACGCTCAGTAGTAGCTGGTGCCTTGGATTCCTGGGCCTTCCTTCAGGCACCCTGGTTCACCTTCCTTCCACACGTTCTGCTTATACATGAGGGTTCTGAGTTACAGAAGCCTTGTGCTATTGTCCAAAATATAGCCATGTTTCTAGTTCCTATTACCTTGTTTGGGGGTGATCATAATGTGTATAAAAGTTGCTCAGTTGTGTCCAACGCTTTGCCATACCATGGACTGAAGCCCACCAGTCTCTCCAGGCAAGAATACTGGAGTGGATAGCCATTCCCTTCTCCAGGAGATCTTCCCAACCCTGGGACTGAACCTAGGTCACCTGCATTGCAGGTGGATTCTTTACCATCTGACCAGAATCGTAATAGAAGACTCCAGTTAATTCAGATGACATTATACCTATTACTGTGCACAGAATCCCTTAGAAGAAATGGAGTAGCCCTCATGGTCAACAAAAGAGTCTGAAATGCAGTTCTTGGGTACAATCTCAAAAATGATGGAATGATCTCGGTTCATTTCCAAGGCAAACAATTCAACATCACAGTTGTTGTTCATTCAGTCGTGTCTGACTCTTTGTGATCCCATGAGCTGCAGCATGCCAGGCTTCCCTGTCCTTCACCATCTCTCAGAGTTTGCTCAAACTCATGTCCATTGAATCAGTGATGCCATCCAACAATATCATCCTCTGTCATCCCCTTCTCCTGCCTTCAACCTTTTCCAGCATCAGGGTCTTTTCCAATGAGTTGGCTATTCACATCAGGTGACCAAAGTTCTGGAGCTTCAGCTTCAGCATCAGTCCTTCTAATGAATATTTCAGGGCTAATTTCCTTTAGGATTGACTGGTTTGATCTCTTTGCAGTCCAAGGGGCTTTCAAGAGTCCTCCAGCACCACAGTTCAAAAGCATCATTTCTTCTTCATAAACTTTCTTTATGGTCCAACTCTCACATCTCTACATAACTACTGGAAAAACCATAGCTTTGACTATAGGGACCTTTGTGGGCAAAATGATGTCTCTGTCTTTTAATACACTGTCTAGGTCACAGTAATCCAAGTCTATGCCCCAACTACCAATCCTAAAGATGCTGAAGTTGAATGGTTCTATGAAGACCTACAAGATCTTCTAGAACTAACACACATACACACAAATGGCCTTTTCATCATAGGGGATTGACACGCAAAAGTAGGAAGTCAAGATATACCTGGAGTAACAGGCAAATTTGGCCTTGGAGTACAAAATGAAGCAGGACAAAGGCTAGCAGACTTGTGCCGAGAGAACACACTGGTCATACCAAATACCCTCTTCCAACAACACAAGACTACACTACACATGGACATCACCAGATGGTTAATACCGAAATCAGATGATTACATTCTTTGCAGCTAAAGATGGAGAAGCTCTAAAGAGTCAGCAAAAACAAGACCTGGAGCTGACTGTGGCTCAGATCATTAGCTCCTTATTGCAAAATCCAGGCTTAAACTGAAGAACGTAGGGAAAACCACTAGGCCATTCAGGTATAACCTTAATGAAATCCCTTACAGTCAAACAATGGAAGAGATAAATAGGTTCAAGGGATTAGATCAGATAGAGTGCCTGAAGAACTGTGGACAGAGGTTCATAACATTGTATAGGAAGTGATCAAAATCATGCCCAAGAAAAAGAAATGCAACAAAGCATAATGGTTGTATAAGGATCCTTACAAATAGCTGAGAAAAGAAGACAAGTGACAGGCAAAGGAGAAAGGGAAAGACACATACTGAATGCAGAGTTCCAGAGAATAGCAAAGAGAGATCAGAAAGCCTTCCTAAGTGATCAATGCAAAGAAATAGCGGAAAACAACAGAATGAGAAAGACCACATATCTCTTCAAGAAAATTGTATAAAACAACAGAATATTTCATGCAAAGATGGGCACAGTAAAGGACAGAAACTGTAAGGCCCTAACAGAAGCAGAAGAGATTAAGAAGAGGTGGCAAGAATACATAAAAGATTATACAAAGAAGGTCTTAATGACCCAGATAACCGTGATGGTGTGGTCACTCATCTAGAGCCAGACATGCTGGAGCATGAAGTCAAGAGGGCCTTAGGAAGAATTACTACGAAGAAAGCTAGTGAAGGTGGTGATATTCCAGCTGAGCAATTTCAAATCCTAAAAGATGCTGCTGCTAAAGTGCTGCACTCAATATGCCAGCTAATTTGGAAAACTCAGCAGTGGTTCTAGGACTGGAAAACATCAGTTTTCATTCCAATTGCAAAAAAGGGCAATGCCAAAGAATGTTCAAACTACTATATAATTGTATTCATTTCACATGCTAGCAAGTTAATGCACAAAATCCTTCAAAACAGCCTTCAACAGTATATGAATGGAGAACTTTCAGATGTACAAGCTGGATTTGGAAAAGGCAGAGAAACCAGAGAGCAGATTGCCAGCATCCACTGGATCATAGATAAAGCAAAAGAGTTTCAGAAAAATATCTACTTCTGCTTCATTGACTATGCTAAAGCCTTTTTACTGTTGCGTGGATCGCAACAAACTATGGGAAATACTTAAAGAGATGGGAATACCAGACCACCTGACCTGTCTCCTAAGAAACCTGTATGTGGGTCTAGAAGAAACAGTTAGAACCAGATGTGGATAAATGGACTGGTTCAAAATTGGGGAAGGAGTACATCAAGGCTGTATATTGTCACCCTGCTTATTTAACGTCTATGCAGAGTACATCATGAGAAAAGCCAGGCTGGATGAGTCACAAGCTGGAATCAAGATTTCTGGGAGATATCAACAACCTCAGATATGCACTTGACATCACTCTAATGGCAGAAAGTGAACAGGAACTAACAAGCCTCTTGATGAGGGTGAAAGAGGAGAGTGAAGAAGTTGGTTTAAAACTCAACATTCAAAAAACTAAGATTATGGCTTCTGGTCCCATCACTTCATGGGAAATAGAAAGGGAAAAAGTAGAAGCAGTGACAGACTTTCTTTTCTTGGGCTCCAAAATCACTGTGTATTTTGACTACAGCCATGTAATTAGAAGACACTTGCTTTTTGGAAGGAAAGTTATGACAAACCTATACAGTGTATTAATAAGCAAAGACATCACTTTGCTGACAAAGTGATGGCACATCAGGTGGCCAGGTCGAACCCAGGTCTCCTGCATTGCAGGCAGTTTCTTTACTGTCTGAGCCATCAGGAAAGCCCCCCCACCCCACCCCGCACACATATGTATGTACACGGGCTTCCCTGGTGGTGCTAGTGGTAAAGAATCCAACTACCAATGCAGGAGACACAGGAGACACACATTCAATCCCTGGGTTGGGAATATCCCCTGGAGGAGGGCATGGTAACTCACTTCAGTATTCCCACCTGGAGAATCCCATGGACAGAGGAGCCTGGCAGGCTAAAGCCCAAAGGGTTGCAAAGAGACACTTCTTAAGCAACTTAGCATTTTCCAGGCAAGAGTACTGGAGTGGGTTGCCATTTCCTTCTCCAGGGGATCTTCCCAACTCAGGGACTGAACCCAGGTCTCCTGCATTGCAGGCCGACGCTTTACCCTCTAAGCCACTAGGGAAGCCCATATATAGATATAGATACATATATATAACTAAATCACTTTGCCATTCAGCAAAAATTAATACAATACTGTGAGTTAACATTCAATAAAATAAATTTTAAAAAAAGAAGTGAGGAAGTTTTGATGGGATGATGTAAGCAAGCCAGTGGGACACAATTCTACCTTTGAGAAAACTCTCTTTATAAAGAGAGGTCTGAGTGCATTGGTCTCAGGAAAACAGAGCCAGACCAGAGTTCCAGATTCCATAGTTTTCTAACTATACCTCTCTCTCCCTTTGAGATTTGCACTGTGTCTCATCAGAGTCTAGGAACATTCTACAGGAATCAGCTTTGGTTTTGGGAAAATTTTCTGAGTTTCATCTTGACTATTTGCTGACGAATTTCTATTCAAAAATGATGAAGAAATAAACATCCTGGTTTAATTTGATTTCCCCTCATCCCAATTTTCTCTTTTTTCTTTTATTATGTTGAAGCTTTCATACTTTTACAATCATACTCAAATCTTTTATTTTAGGATTTTGCAGGATAAAAAAAGAAGACATAAATGCCAATCAGTCATTCTCTACATCTACTTCTTTTTTTATTGCATCCTCATTTATTCAATCAGTAGGCATTTATTCAGTTTTTTAATACGTTTCTATTGAGAACTTATAGGTGCACTGTGAAAGCTACAAAAGAAGCACTGCAATGCCCCTCCTTAGGAAATTTAGCACCATTGTTATTGGCTGAAAAGAGAAACACCTGAAACAAATAAGGAAAAGTACGATAAATTACTGAGCTAAATATAATCATATGTGAGCGAGCACCGCGGCGTGTTGAGCGCTTACTACAGACCAGGCAGTGGCCTGAGTGGGATTTTCCGTACACGACCCCACACGTTTCTGGTACAACCCTGTGAGGTGGTTATAAGGACAAACCTGCTTTCTGGGTCGGAGACTGCGCCCTGGAGCCTGCCTGGCTGATTTACTGAACCTCTCCGTCCCCCCAGGGAAGATGAGGGTGGTAACAGTCTTACCTCAATGAGTTGTCCTGAGTATCACGCTCATTCGCTCAGTGGTGTCTGACTCTGCAACCCCCCCGCCTGTAGACAGGCCCCTCTGTCCATGGGATTCTCCAGGCAAGAACACTGGAGTGGGTTGCCGTTTGCTCTTCCAGGGGATCTTCCCAACCCAGGGGTTGAACCCTGTCTCCTATGTCTGCTGCATTGCAGGTGGAGTCTTTACTGCTGAGCCACTGTATCAGATTCAGGTAAAGCACATAGCGCAGAATCTTAATTACTTAATGCACTTGAGCACCTGGCACATAGAAGCTATTTATCATTGCTGGGTGGCAGTTTAATTCCATTTTAAAAAATATGAAAACTGAGGTTGAGAGACGTTAGTGGTATCACGTTATCTTGACATAGCTGGACACCAACGCCTGTGTGCGTTCTTCCCTTTTACTTGTAAAATCAAGGGCTGAAATACGTAACTCAGAGCCCAAGCAATTTAATTTTGTTTGCATTATAAAACTATCTAACAAACTATCTAACAAACTATCTAACAAACCCAATGTCAAACTCCATATGGTAAGTTTTACTTATTTCTTGATTTTTAATACAGGAATTATGTCATAAGAAACATTAAGTTCCTCTTCTACTAACTAGCTCAGCCAGGTTCACCACAACATGAAACCTAAGCCGCGGTGGCTCTGTTCACTAGACCTCAAAGCTATTCCCCTCCCCCTCAAAGCAAACTCCCTTCTTGTCTCTATTCCTTTTCTCACCAAATCCCACCTCTCTTCTCTTCCTCTCGTCACCCACTTCCCCGTCCTCGAGCGTGTATGCGTGCTCAGTCATGGCCGACTTTGTGCAACCCCACGGACTGTACCCCCCAGGCTCCTCTGTCCATGGGATTTCCCAGGCAAGAATACTGGTGTGGGTTGCCATTTCCTTCTCCAGGGGATCTTCCTGACTCAGGGATTGAACCTGTGTCTCCCTTATTGGCAGGCGGATTCTGTATCACTGAGCCACCTAGGAAGCCCCAAACACTTGGTGTGCCGAAACTCAGGACTCTCCCCATATTCCAAAGCCCAGGCCAGGTCCCTTCCTATGCAATTCCATCCCCCTACCACCTCCTTCCCATCTTCCCAGAACCCACACAGCCCCAGTCGGTCCTTGTAACCACAGCAAACCTTTGCTCACTATGCACAGCATCCACTCCACTCATATAATCTCCTTGAATCCTCAAACCCATCTTGATCTTGTGATTCTCACTTTACAGATGAAAGCACCTGGGCTCAGAAGGGTTAAGAAATGTTTTGGGGGGATCCCACACCTGGGAATTGGAAGAGTTGACTCCAAAAGTGGTCTCTTGCCCTGCACTTCAACACTCACAGTTCATGTTGATTTGTCCTGGCCCTCCTTCTGGATGGAGTTCCTCGAATTCTGTGAGCACATGAACGGACACAGTAGAACTAAACATCAAGCAACTAACAGAGCAGTCCTTCAGACGGAACTCTATTCTGATAGAATATTCCTTCCCATCACAAACCCTGCTTGTACAGCTGAGGAAACGCCACTAGGCATAGCCTGACCCTGGAGGAACAGCAAAGAATTTCATGATAGAAGCAGAGGCCACAGTCCCCCAGCCCCAAGCCAGACTTTCAGAATAAATTGTCCTTTTTCTTCTTCTGTCCAGTAACTGAGGTCCCATGGAAGCTTATCTGGTCGAATTCTTGAATGGCATGAGTTTCATCTGAACTTCACAGGTTATTTATTCATTAAAAAATATTTAGTGAGCACTTACTATGTGTGTGGTCACTGTACTCGGGGCTGCAACATAGTGATGAGTGAAAAGAGATACAGCCCTGGCTGTCATGGAATAGGGCCAAGTAATCAGAGAATCCCACAGATCCATTATCATAAGTGCTGTGAGTGAGAGTCACGGGATGCTCCGAGAGCATTCAGGAGAGAGACTTGACCTGTCTGGGTGATAAGGGGAAGCCTTCCTTGAGGGACTGATAATTGAGCAGAAATCTGAGCCAGAGTAAACATTGTCTAAAATCCAGGGGAGGGGTACGGAATGTAGCGAAAACAGCCTGTGAGGAAGTCTTGCTGTGATTGTCACAAAGACAGCCACAGGCAGAGGGAAGGCTAGCAGGGAGGGAAGCCTGAAGAGGGTCAGACATGAATGGCCTTGTCGACATGATCAGGGTTTGGGGTCTTATAATCAATCAGAAAACCCTGAAGGTTTTTAGGCAGAGCGTACACAGTACAATGTATATTTTGGAAACCTTACTACATGAGAAACAGACTGGGGCTGTGCACAATCATCTCAGCCAGAAAGATGACGTGGGCCAGGCTGCTGGTACAAGGTGCCAAAGGGTGGAGCAGTGGGAGATATTCAAGAGACAGGGTTGCAGTGATTAATGACAAAGTGATAGGAGAGTAGGAGGAAGACATGGCGAGGAAGACACCTGGGTTTTTTATTTGAAGGTTGATAGATGGGGCCACCATCTGCAGAGATGAAAATCTCAGAAGAAAACAAGCTTCTGAGGGGAAATATTGAGTTCAAACTTTAACAGGCCAAGTCTGAGGAGCCTCTGACACATCCACATGGGAATGTCGGGAAGGCAGTGATGTATCGGGGTTTGAGATTTAGAGGCTAGGTTTAGGCTCTTCCAACTGGAGTCATGCACATAGGAGGGAACTGAAGATGTGGGCACAGATGAAATCCAAGGAAGAGATAAAAGAATGAGAACAGAAAAGAAATTGGACTAAACCTGAGTTCCCTCAAACATTTAACAGCCTAGAGAAACATATTAAAAAAAAACAAAACAAAAAAACAGATATAATGGTCAGAGTGGGAGGAAAAAACCAGCATAGGAAGGGAGCATGTGAAGGATGACTTCATGTGGAGGTCATGGGGTCCTCACCTGAGCTTTGCAGGGAGTGATGCCAGAAGCAATAGAAATGGAATCTGCTGTTATTTGTGATTTCCATGGATATGAATGCCAGAAGCCCCACGTTGCACTCCCTGCCAAATACTAATAACCTTGGTCTTGACATTTGAGTTCAAGCCAAGCTGTTTGAAAGAAAGCTGGCTTCATCCAACCTATTTCTCGCATTCTAATCCAGCAGAAGAAGACAAAAGAATTTGAATTTGTTGATAATCTTTTATCTTAGGGTCAAGACAAGAAACAGAGTAATTATTTGCAGCTGAAATCAAATCTCTCTCTCAACCTAAGACAGTGAATTCCCAGGTGGATGCAATGTGCACACCTAATGAAGAGTCCATTTGTTACAAGATGAAATGTGGCAAAGCTTTGAGAGTGTCACAGCGGCCTATGACAAGACCATTTTGTCCCTTCAAGCATGTTACAAAGACTCGGGAAAGGCTTCATTTTGCACCTGACATCAAAGCACCGTTAAAGGATTCTGAATACAATCTCAAAGCCAGGCTATTCTGAGGGTGACAGAAGTCATGAACTCATCCCATTTCTCTTAGAGGGACAGAAAAATAAGACGAACAAAGGTCTGTTTAAAGAACAGAAAAGTCCAGGAATGAAAGAGGAGGGATGTAACTGCCCGTGGAATCGCAGCTTTAAATAGCACACAGTGTGCCTGGCTTCCTAGGATGGAGCTGCAGCTGAGACAGCATCTGCGCTCAAACAGGCTGTCATGTGGACGTGAGGCTTGAGCCCCGCCTTCCAAAACTATGGGTACAGACAACTGCCACTCTCCTGGGGGTGGGCAGGGGCGCTCTGTCAGGGTGTTCCCATCCCAGGGTGTTCTGAGTTCCCACAGTCCTCATCCAGTTCACACAGTCATATGGATAGTTAGTGAGTTCATCACCAATCACGGAGGAGGGATGGAGGTCCCATGGGGGTGGTGGGAGGCAGAGGAGCAGGTTTGTGGCCACTCTATCTTGAAGAAAGATGCAATGGCTGCCACTTGAGGGTCTACTGTGGGCCAGTGACTGCACAGAACACTATAGAGGCTCATCTCTAATCTTCACAAGTATCCTGAAAATTAGGCACCAGGTACCTCCATTTTTGGTTTCCTGGTGGCTCAGTGGTAAAGAATCCACCTGCCAATGCAGGAGATGCAGGTTCAATCCCTGCGTCAAGAAGATCTCCTAGAGAAGGAACTGGCAACCAGCTCCAGTATTCTGGCCTGGGAAATCTCATGGAATGAGGAGCCTGGCAGGTTACAGTCCATGGGGTCACCTAGAGTCAGACATGACTGAGTGACTGAACAGATCAGGAAACTAAGTCCTGGAAACATTAAATGATTGTCCACGTCTGGCTCCAAAGTCCACGCTCCTGGGACTGCAGCCCAGATTCATATCTGGTTGTATGCAACGTCAGGAGGCGGCATTAGAAAGTAAACCCCGTGGAAGGATGTCCATTACTGCCTGCTAGTCCAGCATCTGTTGTTCCTTTGAAGATACTGCCTCCCCCACTGGGTTAAGTCATGCTGGAGTGGAAATCTCAGCACCTGCCCTCCACCTGGAAGCTGAGAGCTTCCAGATCCCTAGAATCTCTCCTCTATTCTGCAAAGACCAGTGTTTGGCTCCTGATGAAGGCTTGGCCAACCAGCATCTCTCTCCTGGAATATTGGCTCCCGAGCTGACGAGCAAGAGTGGAATCAATCACAGAGTTCATTCTCTGGCAGCAGAACCCAGGACAGAGCACTCAGCCCTCCTTCCCACTCCAAACCCGGTTCCTTAGCCATTCCTCATCCGGTGAGCTCTCTATTGCTTGCACTCAGTCTCCATTGCTCAGAGTCCAAGAACCCTAACTCAATAAACTTAGAATGTAAAAGAGTTCTGATATTTTGTAAAACAACAAGGAGAATTATGGGAAAACATTACAGAGAAAATATTAAGGGAGTGGGGGATGTATGGGCCCTTGGTGAGAGGGTGGACCCAACAACTGCTGTGACCAGTAGAATCTGGCAAAAGTGACCCTGGGCCAGTTCTGGGCATTGCCCTCAACTGGCTCGGAGTTTTCCATTCATTGCCTGTTGGAACACTTACTCATGACACCTTCCCTCTTGAGATCCAGCCACCATGCTGTGAAAAGCCAATTCACATGAAGAGACCCCTTGATGTAACCCAGGTAACAACAGCCCCAGTAGAGCGCTCAGGTCCCAGTCATGGGGGGACACTGTCCTGGATGTCCAGGTGAGCCTTCAGATGACCACAGCCCCTCCTCAATCTGGCTGCAACCACACGTATGTGTGTGTTTGTCACTCAGTCGTGTCCAACTCTTTGTGACCCCATGGACTATAGCCTGCCAGGCTCCTCTGTCCATGGAATTCTCCTGGCAAGATTACTGGAGTGGGTTGCCATTCCCTTCTCCAGGGAATCTTCCCGACTCAGGGATTGAACCCAGCTCTCCTGTATGGCAGGCAGATTCTTTACCATCTGAGCCATCAGGAAGCCTGCAGTCACATGAGAAACTCCAGCTGAGCTTCTCCTGGTCAGCTTGCACAAGCGTAAGCAGTAATAATAAGCAGTTGTCTCAAGACAGAATACTTAGACTTAGAACTGCTGGATGGAAGGAAAGTCGCTATACAATTTTGATAGATACTGTCAGTCTCCTCCCTGAAGGCTGCACCAAGTCACATATCCACCAAGGGTAGATGACAGTAAATGGGATTCTCCAGCCAAGCTCCTTACATTTCTCATTGCTGTAAGAAATAAAGGGTACTCATGTATCACCTACTAGCACTCATTATTTCAAAACTCTTGTCAAGAAAAAAAGAACAGGAGGAAAGATATTTAAAAAGAAGGTCAGGCTGTTCTGAATTCCTTTTAATACCTACAATGTATTTCTGGCCCATCACTCAATTTACTTTGGGCCCTGGCAGTAAATCATGCCATCATTTGTGACCAGGGTAACTAAGCAGTGGCTTCTAATTACATTTCACTTGATCCGACAGATGCTGACTGAGACATTGGTCTGTGCAAAGCACTGAAGTTCTGTAGAGATGGCTGAGCTATGGATGGAGCCCAGTCTGTAGTGCCTCAAGGAATAAATGAGGCCTACTTCCTCTTTTCTGCAGAGTTAGAGAAGCCTCACTTTGCTTCAGCACCTTGACCCTAAAGCAGGGCCATTCCCACATATGGGTTCCTTTACTCACCAGCCTTTGTCTGCTGCCTCCATGCCTGTTAGCTTCAATTCCCAACTCCTTTAGGGATCTGTTGCAAGTGGAGTTACCCCACTTCCTTCTCTACATCTCAGCACACATCCAAGATGGTTTCATTACCAGTGTGTGTGTATGTGTGGCAGAAAGATAGACAAAGAGACAGAGATTTCCAAATGCTGAGATTTCTAGATCTCTGAAAGAAAACTAGAAAAGTAAGTAGTTGAGAACACGAAGATGGCAAAGTCAGGGGTGGAAGACGCAGAAGGGGAGTGAGGAGAAGAGACATGTCCTCATATCAGAGAGCTCATGTTCCTTCACCCAGACCATTGATGATGGCAGGTCAGAAGAGAAGTCCGCCTCACACATAATGATTAGATAATGTTGCAGGACCTGGACTATGACAAAGGCTCTCCTTGACCAAACTTGAGACAGGCTCCTCTGAGCCCTTATCCTGTCTTTGGCCTCCCTAGACCAGTCTAAGCAAAGGACTCTTCTGAGTCATCTTCTTCCCTTGATATCTGATCAAATTCTTCATCCCCCATCTTTGATGTCTAAGTCTTGACCCTGTTTCATCAACAACTTTGTTGGGTCAGTTAAAATGAGTCTCTCTACTCCTGGTGCCTCCTGTTAGCAATTTCCCATCTGCTGGCCCCCCTCACCCTGCTCCTTGGTTCTAAGTCTCCACTTGACTTTGCTGTAAGCAGAGTTAAGCCTTATTTCTCCTTGTTGCAACAGTCTAAAGTTGTGCTTATTGTTTTAAGAAGTGTCAGAATAATTTTTTCTTAACTACAGCTTAAGAATGTGGAAGGCCCTGCTCCCCTTGTGCATCTGACAAAACTTCATTCATCCTTCAATGTCACCTTGTTTTCCATCTTTCCCTGAGGATGCCTCGCCTCCCCAAACAGAAAGAAAGTTCCTCATTTTAGCACTTGTCACATGGCATTATGGTTGTTTATGGTCTGTCTCCTCTGCTGTGAGCACCTGGAGAGAAAGCTGTGTCTCTGAGTCCCTAGTACCCAGCACAAGCCAGGCCCAGAGAGGAGGTTCACATCAAGACTGCTAACTGTAGGGACTTCCTTAATGGTCCAGTGATTAAGACTCCTTGCTTCCACTGCAGTGGGCTTGGGTTTAATCCCTGGTCAATGAACTAAGATCCCACATACTGCACAGTATGGTAAAAAAAAAAACAAAAAAGACTGTGAACTGGACTACTTCAGTGTGGATTCAAGTCCTAAGGCTTGCTATGAACTGAATATTTGTGTGCCCCTCACCCCAAATTCATATATTGCATCCAAATCCCCAATGTTATGGCATTTGGAGGTAAGGCCTTGGAGGCATAATTAGGTCATAAAGGTGAAGCCCCTATGAATGGGATTAGTGCCCTCATAAGAAGAGACTTGAGAGAGATGACCTCTCTCTGCCATGTGAAAACATAGCAAGAAGGCAGCTACCCACAAACCAGAAGGAGAGTCCTTCCTAGGAATAAAATTGACCAGCACCTGGATCTCAGTCTTTCTAAGTTTCAGAACTGTGAGGAATAAGTTTCTGTTGTTTAAGTCATATAGTCTATGATGTTTCTATTATGGCAGCCCAGACATACTAAGACAGGCTCAAAGCACAGGAGCCCTTTCTAGGCTGCAAGAGTCAGGTAGGCTTCATGGAGAATGAGGGGGACTCGAGTAAGCAGAGGGAAGCAGGGAGGATGCCACCGAAGTGGAGGCAATATGAACAAATGGGGCAATGAAATAGTCATCATGTGGGGGGATGTATAGTCATGTACCAATAAGTATCTTTCAACAGCAAGCCACTCAACATATGAACAATTTACTACTTATAAATTATATCTCAATCAAATGTAGACTTATTATAAGATTATTTCCTGAAATTCAAGTTAAGCAAACATGCCTGGCTGTCAAGATGAACAGGAACAGGAACTGGAATGCTAGCAAAATCTTGCACCAATGGCATATTTTCTCTGTTGCTCTCTGCATGTCTGACTTCTCTTGGACCAGCTTCATTTATTACGCTTCCACATGGTCAAGGCTAGAAGCCCCACATCTCTCTATAGCCCTCCAAGTCCATGAGACCCTCTAGTCTAGCTTTGCAACCAGCTATAGCCTCTATGAGATTCCCCAGATCTGTTCCAAATCCAGTGAGCAGTGGTGTGGAAAAGGGGGCTTCTAGGGATGCAGGAATCTGCTTCCAGGGTGATGGGAGATTCCAGAGAAGGAGGCCCAGGAACTCCACAGGTGTATCAACTCCAGAGCATCCTAACAAAATCAGCTGGACCGGAAAGGAGGGTTTAAGTGGGAGGAATTGGGGATGGAATTGGATCACTGACGTTGACCAGCTTAAGGCCCAGCAGCATTATGTACAGCATCTTTTAGGCAAGAGAAAGTCTGTGCTGCAGAAAAGTTGTAAGATCGGGCTTCCGGCTCCCAGGGGGCGTATCCTGCACCCCTGCTAGCCGTGGGTTCCCGAGGAAGCGGACCCGAGAGAGCAAGCCTGAGCAATCAGGGGCTTAGTGGCAGGACCATTTTCTATGCAAATAAATGCTTCTGTGAGCAGTTTAATGACCTGCCTCCTCTCATTACAGAGGCTGCCCTTCTTCACACCCAGCGGAGCAGAGACCGGCACACCTCCTGACCGCACGACAGGTGCATGTAGAGATCTCCAGGCCTCCAGATGGGCCTGTGCTGACTGACCCTAATTGCCATGTGGAGAAGATGGACCTGTCTCATCTTGAAGGGGTCACACTGGGAGATGGAGCGTGTGCCCCACTGCCTTTCCTGGCACCCAGGGAGGGCATGAAGGTGAGGAAGGGGCCCTGAGAAAGGTAAGTGCTTAGCAGTCACACAAGTCTTGGGGCACCCTGTGCAGGTTCCAACTCTTCCTGGTGCAATTACTGACCCTCACTGGAGCTGACATTGGCAAGAAGGAGAAATAATGGGAAGAACACAAAAGTGCCTTCTAGAGCCCACTGGGTTTTGAGGACAGCTCAGAGCCAGGGGCTGGAGTCCAGTAGGGTCTAAGGGGCCTCTCTGCATCTCATCTCTGCTTCTCTCCTCATGCCTACTCCTCTCTTTTCTCATCCAGCAGAGTGGCCACCTCTGCCTTCTTGTCCACAAGGCAGAATGGTGGTTACCAATAGCTCCCAAATTCATACGTCCTACTTTCAACAGAGCACTCCAACTAAGCCAGCCATCCCTGGTTCCAGCTTATGTTTGTTGGGAAGCAATTTACTGGCCCAGCTAGCACTAGCCACTGCGGACCAGCCACCAGCTCTGGCCTGTGGGTTGTGACCATGCTTTAGGAACATGGCTTCTCTCATTGCAAAATGCCTGAGGTGAGGAGGGGCAGTTATCAGAGGAAGGGTAATTACAAGAGAGCTGGGAGACACCCCCCAGGCATGGAGGCACCCCTTACTATGGAGGCATTTATACAGGAAATCGCATTCTCTAATATCATGGGATGATTATTCTGTGTTTGCATGTTTCAGGCATCTGTAAGCCATCTTGACAATTCTGGCCATCTCTGAGTACCACCTCTCCTGTTATCTACTTAATTTCGTAATCAACTCACTTATTTTACTTAAGTGAATTTTGGCCTTGGCTTAAGCAATAATAATCATAAAATTGTAGGTTTGGTTTCTTTATAAAGTATTTTTTTCTAGCACAGATTATAATAAATGCACACCCTAAAATCAAAAATGTTTGTCCATGAATACCTGAAACCATTTCATGTACCTCTAGTGACATGAATGCTCACTTTGGGACACCTGCTTGTAGAAGTTCTCAGTAAAGAGAAAGCAAAGGACAGTGGTTCTTGGAGCCAGGCAAGTCTGAGTTCAAATTCCCTTCCTAGGCTATTCAATCCTTTAGCAAGTCACAAAAGCTCTATAAGCTTCAATTTTTACAATTTAAAAAAAAAATTATTTTTTCAATGATTATTTCAATCAAGATATAATCGACATATAACGTGTAAGTTTAAGGTGTACAACATGTTGGCTTGGTACATCTACATATTGCAATGTGATCACCACCATTGCGTTAGCTAACCCCTCTATCACATTACCTACTCATGCTTTCTTTTGTTTATGTGGCGAGTACATGAAGTTCTAAGATGGTAAGACAGAGAAAGACAAACTAGGTATGATTTCACTTATGTGCGAAAAAGCCAAACTCCTGGGAACAGAGAGCATGGTGATTCCCAGAGTGGGGGACCTGGGAAGCTCTTGTTGAAGGGCATAAACCCGTAACTGGAAGATTAAACGTTCTGGAGTGCTAACGCACAGCATGGTGATTATAATGTTTGCATCTGCCAGGCGGCCACAAGCAACGTTCACTCTCAAAGGGGTGTCCTAAGGCTTAGCTGGATGACATTTAGGAAGGGCCAGGCAGACTGCGGGTGCTGCAGGGGCACAAACCCCCTGATACTCAAGGGTGCACATGGCTCCCGAAAGACCGCCTCTGCTGGCTTCTCCTGGGCACCACCTAGAGGCCCACACACCTCAGAAATCATCCCCCGTCCCTCACGTGAGCCACACCCCTGGGTCACGTCCTCCCATGGGAACACAGGAATGGCAGCTCACACAGACGGTCAAAGTGTTGGGGGTTGGCGAAGCCAGATTTAAATACTGGTTCAGTCATTGACTTGGCTGAGTGACCTTGAGAAAGCAGCTGAACTTCTCGGAGCTTCTGTCTCTTCATCTGTAAAAATGATAATCATAACTCCTCATAAAAGGTTTTCGTGAGGATCAAGGGAGAGAGAGAGCTGGTCCACCACCGCCTTTTATCTGCTTTTATTCTGTGCCAGCAACGTAACCACAGCAGTCACCTGCCATTAGCCACCATGACTGTGACATCCCTACACACGCCTTGACAAGAGCCGCTATTTCAGGGAAGCGACGAGCTGAGCTGGCGGCTGGAGAGGGACTCCGTGGGAAAACAGGCCTGACCGTCAGCTTCATGAGTTCTGACATTAATGTGTGTAGCAATGAAAACAGTCATCATTTTCCACAGCAAAAAAAGGAAAGGGGGGTGGGGGGAAACATCTCCCAAACCTTTGCAAATGAGAAATAATTCATGCATGAAGAAAGTCATTCCAGGGAGATATTATTAAAATTCTATCCTTTCTTGCTATTAGAAGAACAAAATAGGCAGAAAGAACTGACGGAAGTGGCAGAGGTTGTGGGGGGGCGGGGGGGGGAGTGGATCTTCTCCCACATCTGCAGTTTCAAAACAAACGTGAGATGGCTTCTCTTTAAATTTTGAAAATGTTCCTTCTCACTCAGGACCAGCCTGGAAGGGAAAGAAATGGGAAATCTCTGACCTACTCACAAGAACCCTTTAAAATTTTTTATTCTTATTTATAAAGACACAGGCCCAGGTGGGCAGGGGGTGGGCAGTGGAGGGAGGTGGGGGGAGAGGAATCTTTCTTGCTGAGATGCAAAGTTGACCCTAGGGGTTTGCCTTGATGGTAGTAGGGGTGGGAAGGAAGAAACTGTCAAAGGAAGGGGGCACTGCAGACTCCTTTAAAGAACTTGGGATCAGGACCCCACATTAAATCAGGACTGCAAACGTGAATGCCAACAGGGTCAGGCAGGTAATTTAAATAAACAGAAACTTTTAAGAACAGGAGCAACTGAAGAGTCCATTCTCCATCTACAAGGAGGCAGCTGCTGCTCAGCTCCACCAACTTCCTGTGTTGCAAATGGGCCCAGAATTACCAGATCTTCCAATCTTTCCAGAAAAGCCAACATTTTGGATTTTTGTTTGCAATTTCCTTTTCATTCACAATTTAAATAGTTCTTTTAGGGACTTCCCTAGTGGTCCAGTAAGTAAAAATCTGCTTGCCAGTGCGTGGGACACGAGTTTGATCCCTAGTCTGAGAAGATCCCGCATGCCGCCAAGCAACTAAGGCCTGGCCCCACACCTACAGAGCCTGCGCTCCAGCACATGCTTTGAAACAAGAGAAGCCACGGCAATGAAAGGCCAGTGCAACGCAATGAAGAGTAGGCTTGCTGGCTGCAACTAAACAAAGCCCACACGCAGACCCAAACACAGCCAAAAATTAATTAATTCATGAATGCAAATAAATAATTTTCTTTAATAGTCAACCAAAAAAGCCACATCTGTGGACCACATTTGATCCAAGCACAGCTGGTTTGGGACCTCTAATTTACACATTTTGTCCTTGGCCTATTCTCTCCCTCACTGGGGGTTTCCAGACTGTTCAGTGAGTGCAGCGTCAGAGGTGTCCTTTCAGAAGCCCTGTCTTGTGACCACTGAAGGCCGCCTGCCTGTGTCACTAATGGAGGGAAATTTGCATCCACACTGCCTACCAATCCTCTCCAGGACATCTGTTCCCCAAACTACTCCATTTTTTTAAGGAGAAATATTTTTCAATCTCAGATGTATTTTCAGCCGGGGATGTTCTCTTTGACACCAGCATAATCTACTGTGACATCGCCTGTTTGCTTGACAAACGATGAGCCAGGGCTTTGACAATCTGGATGGATTCCCAGCCTCAGGCTAGGCCCACCACTACCTTCGGGGTCCCCAGAGGCCCCAGGGAGCGCCAGCCGCCTCCTCACACCCCCGCAGATTGCCTGATACACGGGCTCTGCCCAAGATGAAAACTTCTGGCTTTCTGTCATCAATCCAAAAGCTGTATTTTTCTGTTTCAGTCATTTAAACATGCAATCTTGGGATGGCTGTGGCCTCCCCGGAGGGTAATGTGTTTTGACATCCATATTTAGGGCTGACATTGGAAGGCTCCTAGAGAAATAGCCTTGCCATGATATTCTTCAGAATGGATATCACAAACAGCTTCCCGGCTGTTTTTTATGACAACTATTCCACAGAGTGCAAGACTCAGGCATAGAGAATATAAGCCATTTGAGGGCCCAAACCATTCCAAGACTATAACAGCAAAATGGGGTTAATCATGCTTAGTCTTGGGGGCCCTCACTGCCATTAACTGAGAAAATCTGTGTAATAGAGAGTTTTACAAGAGGATATCGAACATTGGTTCCATTCTGTTTCTTATCTAGCATGTTTTACTCCCAAATCATCAGACAAATACTGAGGTAACAATTATATTTATTGCAATTTAAATTTAATTTTTTGGATGAGGGGGGCTGTACCAAATGGCATGTGGGATCTTAGCTCCCAACCAGGGACAGAACCCATGCCTCCTTCAGTGGAAGCACAGAGTCTTAACCACTGGACTGCCAGGGAAGTCTTTAAATGTTTTAAATTTAAACACTTTAAACTTTATTGTTAGAGTTTACAAAAATATTTTTCATAAAATGAGAATGTCTTGGATTTATCTAACACCTTTCTTCAATAGGAACCCAAAATTCCTACATAGTGATTTCACTGGTCCTCACATGATAGTATGCCCTTGGATGTGTCACTTTTTAAAATGTTCATTTATTTATTTCTTGGTGGCTCTGCTGGGTCTTTGCTGGTACCTAAGGTGTCCCTGGTGGCTCAGAGAGTAAAGAATCCGCCTGCAATGCAGGAGACCCAGGTTCAACCCCTGGGTCAGGAAGATCCCCTGGAGAAGGGATGGCTACCCACTTCAGTATTCTTGCCTGAAGAATTCCATGGACAGAGGAGCCCGGTGGGCTACACATCCTGGGTCGCAGAGAGTCAGACGTGAATGACTAACACTTTCACACACCAGGTCTTTCTCTAGTTGTAGCGAGTTGGGGTTACTCTCCAGTTGCAGTGCATGGGCTTCTTACTGAGGTAGCTTCTTTTGCTGCTGAGTCCAGGCTCTAGAGCTCAGACTCGGTAGTTCCGGTGTACCAACCCAGCGGCCCTGCAGCACGCGGGGTCTTCCTGACCAGGGATCCAATCCGTGTCCCCTGCACTGACAGACAGACTCCCAACCACTGGACCACCAGGGAAGCCCTGATGTGCCACTTCTCCAGAGTTTAGTCTGCTTCTCTGTTAAATAAGATTGTATAATGCTTTTTCTAATGTGGGAAGAAAAGCATGGTAATTTATGTGAAAGCACTTTAAAGCACATGAAAAAACAATATGCAAGCTCAAGATATTAGTCAGCTGGATTCTTCCAGTCCATTTGAGATTTCACGGCAGTATCCTGTTTGTCCTCTTACACATCTGGTGTGATTTGGGACCTGCGAGGTGGGGCTAGTTGTAACGAACCTGCCTGCCAAAGCAGGAGACATAAGAGATGCAGGTTCAATTCCTGGACTGGGAAGATCCCCTGGAGGAGGATATGGCAACCCACTCCAGTATTTTTGCCTGGAGAGCCTCATGAACAGAGGAGCCTAGCAGGCTACAGTCCATAGGGTTACAAAGAGTCGGACCCAACTGAAGCAACTTAGCACACACATCAGAAGGTGAGGCTGAATCCATCTCAATAAGAAAGCGGACAATGGGGCAATCAGGGTGAGCACTGGACCAGCGGGGCAGAAAGGCTTGTTTCAGGGCTATGCTGGGGCCTGGCAGGGTGAGCCCGATTTATGCCCATCCACCCCTTATCTCACCTCTGGCTTCTCCTTTTCTCTCAAGTCCCCATCTCTCAGGAAACCCGTTGGCTTCCCCTCCAAGACAGATCCCAGCTATGACCACCTCCCTAGTCCAGGGTGGACCAGTATCTGTTACAACAGCCTCCTCAGGGCCCTGCCCCTCCCTCTACCCTCCATGCAACAATCAGAGGCACGTCTCACAGTGTCAGTCAGACCAGGCGCACCCTCTGTTCTGCTCGCAGCCCTGCAGCGGCCCTCCTCACCGAGGATACAGCCGAGTCCTACCATGGCCTCACGGACTTGCGAGGGCTGAGCCCCCTCTCTCCTCAGCTGCACAGGCCACCCGGGCACCTTGAACTTAACCTTCACAGCATCCCTACCAGGAGTGGACCCTGATATCAATTTACAGATGAGGAAACTGCAGCTTACAGGCAGGTCAAGGTGTTAGGAAGTGATAGAGTCAGGGTTTAAATTCAAGCAACCTTTTTTACACCAAGCTTATTTACTTTCACCCTGTTGTATCACGTTGTTGTTTAGTCGCTAAGTCACGTCCGACTCTTGCAACGCCATGGATTGTAGCCCACCAGGCTCTTCTGTCCATGGGACTTTCCAGGCAAGAATACTAGAGTAGGTTGCCATTAGCTACTCCAGGGGATCTTCCTGCCCCAGGGATCGAACCTGTGTCTTGTGCAGTTCTTGCATTGCCAGCAGATTCTTTACTGCTGAGCCAAGCCCCATATATTGTATAAGCCACTTCAAATTCATTTTGGAATAGTCAGGAAAGGAAAGGAGAAAAGCAATGAGGCACACACAATTCTGGGCCTAAGATCAGTGCTGCCCCTAGACCTAGAGTCTTTGGAAGCCAGAAAAACTATTAGTTTGGTAATATCAGTCTAAAGGTCATAGTCTGTTTGTCTGCTACTTCAGGAATTTCTGCAGACACAAAGAGAGAAGCTTTTTTCAACCAGCAGAGAAATCCTGCCTAACCAAGCTAACATTCAAGTTAACAGCACAGAAAATGTAGTTGAGCCATCAGAAAATTGTTTTAATGTCCAGAGTTTCTGCTATTGTGCTGCCATTGACATGATGCTAATGAAATGTAATAAAAAGTGTGGCTTGAGAAGGAAGCCCATCTGCTCTGAAACTTCAATTAATATGATTAAGATATAGTTTTTACACAATAAACTTGCTTCTGATGCATATTCTGCACCATGGATTATTATTATTACATGGCACTAACACAGTCACATAAAGTTAAATTGTGTTCAATTAACACAGTCAGCCCCAGAGTCAGAGCCTGGCCCACGGGGAGGGTGTGGAGTGCTTTGGACTTGACCGCCTCCCTGAATTGTATGGCCCCTCTGCTCTCAGATCCTCGGGACCCACTCTCCCCCACCTTCTGCCTCCCTCCATTCCATCACGTGCAACCACATGGGTCAGGCAGGGAAGTGGCCACAATGACAATATCATTCAAGAGAATGAGATAAGAATGTCCACCCTGCTCTGATTAGAAGGGACTGGAAGTTGGATGGCAGGGACTGCCTTTCTTTGTTTTTTTTCTCTCAATATTCTACCATCAAATTCGTTTTTCTGAGCATCTACTATGCACAAGTCACTGGGGGTGAGGGGAAAATGTACAGAGAGCAGAGACAGCCTTGATCCCTATTAAGCTTAGAGAGGCTTCCAGAGTAAAGTGAAAAATCCTATATGGGTCTTTTGCCTTGCTTCTCTCTTTTTTCAGATTCTGGCAGAGTCCAGCAGGGCACAGGTAAGAGAGCTGAGCTGGGAGGCTGGTTGAAGGGGTCTGAGCAGAGGCTGTGCCCTCACATGGCCCAGGTCCTCCCTGGGTCCCTCCCCACCAATTCCATCCTCTGCTCCAACTCTTTCCCATGGAAATGACCCATCAACCCTCAAAACTGCTGCAAGTACCTTGCTCCAGTTGGTTCATTCTGAATGATTCATTGTGAATTATTTTGACCTTTGTTCTCTCACCTGAGTCACATTTTCAAGAGGCTCATAAGCCTGTGAGCCTCCAAAATGCCAGCTGCCTACCGGGGTGGGTTTTGCCCAGGCTCATGGCCTAGAGTTCAGGAACTATTTCATGGCAGGCAAGTAAGGAGGGCAGGGTTCTGCTCAGCAGATCAGAGATGCTACCCTCAGAGATGGTAGAGGTGGTACCCATGGGATGGCAACTTCAAGGCTCTGCCCTGGATTTATGGTCCCTACACCTGCCTTTGGATTTACTTCCAAACCCACACTGATAGCCCTCAAAGCTGGGCTGGGCAGGAGGACGTAGGAATGAGGAAAGAGGAGCCTTAATAAAAGTTTCCAATCATGTCCTTGTGTCTCAGTTTCTGCATCAGCAGAGGATAATACTTTGATGGAGTTGTGAGGATTCCATGAGCTAAGATGTATATTGTGCATCTCAGGGCTTGACACATATGAAACTCTCTGTAAACTTAATTTTTACCCTCCAGGCACCAAGCTAGGAGTGTTGGCATATCCTCTCACTTAATCATCACAGAATCCCTATTGAGTAGACATTATTATCCTTGTTTTACAGGCAGAGGCTGTGCCAGTCAGACTGTTTGTTAAAAAAAAAAAAAAAAAGATCTGACAAAAAGGAATGTGATGAAACATATCAGGGGTTTAAGAATCACTGGGAGGTTGGAGGACCAGGTTTAAGGGTGAGTGGGAACCAAGGTCATACCACAGGACCTGTCTGGCCCACACTCCCTACCAGCTTGGGCAAGGATCCCACCTCCAGATGGTCACTTCAACTTTTAACAATCAGCAAGGTCATAGGAGGGAGAAGCTGACTGACTGAGCTTACATCAGCTGCCTGTCCCCTGGCTGTGATGGGGAATAGATGGAAGGTAGAGGAAGGATTTGAGTCCCTCAGCTTCCTTGGTGAGAAGTGGGCGTAGAAACTGCCCTTCTTCAAAAGCATACAATAGGGTATTTCCCAAATGGAGATCAGGGTATCAATAAGGTAAAGGACATTGATTCAGGATAGCCTACTCATCCAGGGGATCACTCAAGGAATGGATTCGGCAATATTTCTTTGCTTGCTCAAGCCTGTTCTCTTTCTCCCCTATACACACACACACACACACACACACACACACACACACACACACACTTTTAGTAGAAAATGAGAATTTGAACCTGTGTCTTTCGACTCTGGGTCTTCCTTTTCTTCCATCCTTCTAAGGACAAACTGCCTTCAAAGTGAGGGAGATGTTAGCAGCAAAGGCATCAAATGGGAAGTGAACAATGACAGGGTGCTCAGATGGGCCTCACAACCGTACAGAGGGAGACCCAAGACAGGTCAGACCAGCCCTGCTGACAAGGGACAGAAAAGCTATGTGAGATGGGCAGGGAGGAGAGGCTGTCTTCTCCAGGGAGAGGGGGAAATTCTGAAGGTGAAGTGGACACGGAGTGGGAAGCAGAACATTCCCGGGATTCCTGGTCTGCACAGTGACTGTATAGTCACATGTTTCCCCATGAGAGACCAGAACACCCGGTCAGGATACCCTTAGGGTGCTGAGTCAGCACAGACTGGACTGGCCACTCCTCCAAACTCAGGAGCTCATAAATCACGGCTGACAGGGCAGGGGTTCTCTGCTGTGCAGGCTTTTTGTTCCAGAGACAGATGGCCACTGGAGCATGCATGTGGATTTTGTGTGCTTAGGGCTCTGTGTATGCATACTGGAGAGGTTATTAGGGCCAAGAGCTGAAATAAACAAAAACAACAGTGCCGGTCCCCACCTGCCATGGACCACAGAAGTGTTTCCCAAACTCAAGCTATTATAATATCAATTGTACTATTTAAGTAATGTTGTCCTTATATTCAGACTTGATTTTAAAATGAAAACAAATATGCATATTTTTTAAATGAACTTTTATAGTTCTAGTTTCTTGTCCAGCATGTAAGGAACTTCAAAGTTGTCGCTACATTCCAATGACAAACAAAAAGCTGAACAAACTAAAAAACAGCAACTCTTCTTAGATCTCTCAGAGAACTGAAGTCAAAGGGCAAATCAAGGCCCCACAAATTAGAGAGAGAAGCAAATACAGTGAGTCAGCCTAATGAAGAAGAAACCTCTTCGGGAAATAGCACCTAGGTAGAAAAATTTAAACTGTAACTGACAAATTGCTGGAGTTCCGTGTGGACAAGTCTGAAAGTTAAAAACTCCATAGGAACCCAGTCACAGGGGTTCTCCCCAGTTTTCTGGCTTTTACCTCCAAAACTTGCCCAGATTTTCACAGTAAATATCAGGGATGTTGGAATTTACAGACTAAGAATCAGGAACAACTAAGATTAATTTGTTAAAGGCTCTAATGGAAAAGTAGACAACATACAAAAACAGATAGGCAATATAAGCAGAGATGGAAATTCCAAGAAAGAATTTTTAAAATGCCAGAGATCAAAAGCATTGTAACAGAAATGAAAAATGCTTTGATGGGCACATTAATAGACTAGACATGGCTGAGGAAAGAATCTCTGAGCTTGAGAATAAGTCAGCGGAAACTTTCAAATTTGAAAAGGAAAGGGAAAAAAAAGACAAGAAAATGGATTAGAATATCTAGGAACTCTGGAACAACTGCAACTGATGTAATATATGCATCATGGGAGTACCAGAGGGAGAAGAAGAGAAAACAGAACATTCGGAACATAATGACTGAGAATTTCCCACTGAATCATCCCTTCATCAGACGTAAAGAGGGGAACTATATAATGATAAAGGGTCAATTTTCCAGGAAGACAACAATCTTTAATGTGTATTCATCTAACAACAGAGCTTCAAGTTACACAAAGCAAAAACTGATAGAGCTGCAAGGAGAGTTAGACATATCCATTATTATATATAGAGGTTTTGACATCCCTCTGTCAAAAGTGGACAGACTCAGCAAGCAGAAAATATTAATAGTGAGGACATAGTTGAACTCAAAAACATCATCAAACAATTGAATATAATTGATATATACAGAATATCTAATCAAATAACAGCAGAATACATATTCTTCTCAAGTTCACCCAGAACATTTACCAAAATAGACTATATACTGGCCATAAAGCAGAGCTTAACAAATAAAAAGAATAAAATCATATAATATCTGTTTTCAGACCTCAACAGAATTAAACTAGAAATCAAAGACAGACAAATCTAAAAGTCAGTTCAGTTCAGTTGCTCATTTGTGTCCAACTCTTTGTGACCCCATGGACTGCAGCACACCAGGCTTCCCTGTACATTACCAACTCCTGGGGCTTACTCAAATTCATGTCCATTGAGTCAGTGATGCCATACAACCATCTCATCCCCTGTTGTCCCCTTCTCCTGCAGCCTTCAATCTTTCCCAGCATCATGGTCTTTTCAAATGAGTCAGTTCTTCGCATCTGGTGGCCAAAGTATTGCAGTTTCAGCTTCAGGATCAGTCCTTCCAATGAACATTCAGGACTGATTTCCTTTAGGATGGACTGTTTGGATCTCCTTGCTGTCCAAGGGAGTCTCAAGAGTCTTCTCCAACGCCACAGTTCAAAAGCATCAATTCTTTGGCACTCAGCTTTCTTTATAGTCCAACTCTCACATTCATACATGACTACTGGAAAAACCATAACCTTGACTAGATGGACCTTTGTTGGCAAAGTAATGTCTTTGCTTTTTAATAAATTGTCTAGGTTGGTCATAGCTTTTCTTCCAAGGAGCAAGCGTCTTTGAATTTCACGGCTGCAGGCACCAACTGCAGTGATTTTGGAGCTCCCCAAAATAAAGTCTGCCACTGTTTTCATTGTTTCCCCATCTATTTGCCATGAAGTGATGGGACCAGATGTATGATCTTAGTTTTCTGAATGTTGAGTTTTAAGCCAACTTTTTCCAAAATATAAAAGTACTTGGAGATTAAATAACACACTTCTAAATATCACATCTCAAAGGAAAAAAAATCTCAAAAGGGGTTTAAATATAGTTTTAACTACATGAAAATGAAAATAAAACATAAAAAGTTGGAAGTGCAATAGCAGAAGTGCTGAAAAGAAAATTACAACATTTAATGCATATATTAATAAAAGAGAAAAACTTATGGTCAATAATCCAAGATTCTTATCTAAGAAAGTATAAAAAGAGCAAATTAAATTTAAAAAAAAAAGAATAAAAACAATAAAAAATTAGAGCAGAAACCAATGGAATTAACAGGAAATCAATAGAGAAAAATCAACAAAACCAAAAGCTCAATAAAATCAATAAGCCTGTATCTAGGCTAACTGGAAAAAAAAAGACAACACATACATTACTAATATCAGAAATGAAAGAATAGCTCCCCACTGAAAACCACTGGTTATGATCTTTGAATCTGTTTCTGTCTTGTTATATTCATTTGTTTTATTTCGGGGATTCCACATATAGGTGGTGACATGCGGTATTTGTCTTTCTCTACTTGACTTATTTCAGTACTTATTTTATTTATATCAAATAATTTTCCTTCTTTCTTTTTTCCAATTTTTTAAAACAATTTGGTTTTAATCTCCTCTAATTCTGCTTTAAAATTTCTCTTCTTTAAAATTTCCATTTCTCTCTCTCCATTTTTCTTATTTTCACTGTAAGACTAAAAGTCAAATTATCCTTTTTTCTGCTATCACTATTATTACCTTTTAATATTTCTTTTTTTACTTGCTATCTAAGATATTTGAAGTCTTCTAATAGAAAATAATAATAATAAAATTATAAATAGATATATGTGTTTCAAAATCCCTTTCTGATATTTTAGTGTTTCTTATGATGTCTGTAATTTTTGTATGTAGGAATATAAAGTATGTAAGACAAAATGAAAAGTGATACTGAATAAGGGAGCCAGATTAAATTTTTTTAATTTAGAAAAGAAATAAAATAAAAGAGATTATTATAGGCCCTATTGATAAAGGGTAGTAAAGGAATATTATGAGCAATCCTATGCTCTTAAATTTGATAACCTAGATGAAATGGACTGATTCCTTGAAAGTCACAAGTTGTAAAAACTCACACAGGGAAAAATAGTCTGAAAAAATCTATATGTATTAAAGAAGTTAAATCAATAATTAATAAACTCCCAATGCAAAATGCACCAGGCCTAAATGAGTTCACTGGTAGATTCTACAAAACATTTAAGGCAGAAGTTATACCATTTTCTATGCCTCCTGAAGATAGAAGTAGAAGAACTATTTCTTAACTCATTCTATGAAGCCAGCATTACCCTAATACAAAAATCAGGCAAAGATTATAAGAAGGAAAACTACAAACCAGTATCTCTTGGGAACATACATGCAAAAATCTTCAACAAAATATTAGCAAATTCAATCCAACAAAAATAAAAAGAATTACATACCCCAAGCAAGTGGAATTATCCCTAATATGCAAGATTGATCCAGCACTGGAAATCAATTAATGTAATCCATGCAACCAAAAGCCTAAAGAAGAAATGCTGCAGAATTTTATCAGTAGATGCAGAAAATGCATTTGACAAGATCCAATATCCATTCATAATGAAAACTCTCAGCAAACTAGAAAGAGAGAGGAGCTTCTTCAACTTGATAAAGAACATCAAAAACTTACAGCTAATATTATACTTAATGGTGAAAAACTAGAAATCTTCCACTAAAATGAAAACCAGGTATGTCCTCTCTCACCATTCCTTTTCAACATCATACTGGGAGTCTTAGCTTTATAAGAAAAGAGAAGCTAGCTTTATAAGCCTAGCTTAACAAGGTAAGTCCTAGCTTAATAAGTCCTAGCAATAAGACAAGAAAAGGAGATGAAAATTATACTGATTGGGAAGGTGAAATAAAATTTTGTTCACAGATGACGTGATTGTCTATGATTGCTTACTAGGTAATTGACAAAAAAACTCTTGAATCTAATAAGCAATTATTGCAAAGTAACAGTACACAAGGTTAATATATAAAAGTCAGTCACTTTCATATATACTAGCAATGACCAAGAGGAGTTTGAAATTAAGGATACATTGCACTGACATTAACTCTCCCCCAAATGAATTATTCAGATGAATTATTTATTCAAGTGAATTATAATCTAACAAAATATGTTCAAGATCTATTCAAGGAAAACCTCAAACTCTGATAGAAGAAATCAAAGGAAGAATAAATAAATGGAGAGATATTCCACGCTCATAGGATAGAAGCACTCAATATTATCAAGATGTCAGTTCTTCCCAACTTGATGTATAGATTAAATGTAATCACAATCAAAACTCCATCAGACTTTGTGAATATAGATATACTGATTCTAAAGTTTATATGAGAAGGCAAAAAAAACCCAGAATAACCAACACAGTTATCAAAGAGAAGAATAAAGTCAGATAACTGACACCACGGAACTTCAAGACTTACGACAAAGTGCATAGTCAAGACAGTGTGGTATTCATGAAAAAATGGACAAAAGATCAATGGAACAGAATGTAGAGCCCAGAAATAGAAACACATTCAACTGATTTTTGACAAAGGCATATATACACTGAATAAAAGATACCCTTTACAATAAATGGTGCTGGAACATATGGATATCCACTTTAAAAAAATAATCTAGACATCTTACATCCTTCATTAGACCTTATACTTGCCTCAAATATTAACCCAAAATGGATAAAAGCTTTAAATGTAAAATGCAAATGTAAAGAACTCTTCAAACCCAACAATAAGAAAATGAACAACTCAATTTAATTCCAAGGGAAGCAAAGCAAAGAGAAGGTTGGGGGCCATGGTTTACAGGCCAACAGGCTAGTGGAGATCTCCAGCCTCCCCCCAGAGCTTCACCCAAGGTCCACATGGGTAAGCATCATTGTTTGGATTACTGTTGGATCCCAACAGTGTCACGGATGATGCCTTGTATATAGCAGACTTTCCAAGATGGCGAGGGAGTAGGACATGGGAGTAGGAGAACATCTCTCCACATAAATGCATCAAGAAGACAGCTACAAATGGAATAATTCTCACAGACCCCCTGCTGAGCACTAGCAGAGGACCTCAGATACCCCAAAGCACAAGAAAGATCTCTATATAACCCCATCGGCCAAAAAAAGAAGAAAGGAAAATGAAGAGGAGATGAAGCAGGTTAGAACCTGCACCCCTGGCAGGGAGCTAAAGGTGAGGAGAGGTTCCTGCATCTAGATGAGTCCCCTCTCCAGCAGGGGGATGACCAAAGAGGAGCCTCAGGGACTCAGAAGCAAGCCCAGCAGCTGGTTTGCGGCAGACAGGACAGAATGAGACCTACGCAGATGGTCCATGCCACAGACCTGCACACCCGTCTGAGATGGGTGTCGGTGCACGCCAGGCCTGGGTGCTGGAATGTGCAGTTTGGAGGGCAGACCCAGAGAGGGCACTGCTCTTGTCTGTGGAGAGACAGCCTGAGAGAATGAGAGTGAGGTGCTCCGCAACCAGGAATGCTCCTGGGGGAAGCGCGGACCGCCACAGAAGGGAAGCACCATGTGGACTGACTTGCAAAGGGTGTGGCCACCATTGCAGCGTCTCTCCTCACGCACTCCACCGGCATTAGGGAGGATCCCGCCAGAGCCAGCTCCCACGCCCCTGTCATCGCCTCCTCCATCTCCGTCCTCTCCCTCACCAAGCCTGGGTGACATGCTCGCCCTGATCACCACCTACATGCCAATCCCCACCACAGTACTCTCCTGCCTGGGCCGGCTGCACGCCCCATTTGCCACCTTGGTTTCTTCCTGCCTGACGGGCTCGTGTGTCCTGGCGACCTCTGAAGCAGACTTCTGCTTCAGAGCTGTGTGGGAGGGACATACCCACACACCTCACAGAGGTGAGGCTGAAACCTCAGCTGAGCCCAGGGGCCATGTGACTAAGGAAGAAGAGCTTCAGTCTCTCCTCACAGAGAGGAGTTACACCTCTGCTGCTGGCGTCCCAAATTCAGCACCTGCGAAATATTCCAAAGGGCAAAAAGTGCTCCTGCAGGTGGGAAAGGCCTGGCTTTAGCTGCTGTGGCTTGGCGGGTGCGTACACACGGGAGGTGGGCCAGGCTAGAGTCTGAGGTGCCTCCATAGCTCCCACAGTGGGCTCAAGTACTCAATCACTGCAGTCCTGGGGCCTGACCCCAGTGATTCTGGTGAAAACAGCACCTGAGAGGCAGCAGGGCCGGTTTCCAGCATCCTCCAAGTCAAGGTGGAATCAAGAACAGTGCCTACAACAGTGTACTTCATAAGCCCACACAGAAAAGGGGCCACAGCAGAGCACATTCACGGGGGAACAGCTGTAGAAGAAGAATTCTCAGGGCTTCTCTCCCAATGCGAGGGCTCCAGTCCAGCTTACCTCATACCACAGATCAGAATCACAGCCTAGAAACATATCTGGGGGCCTCTAATCCAACAGCTAGGGAGCAGACCCCATTCCTGAAAGGACAGTGACAATCGCAGAGCAAAAGGGAGGCCCTGCTCAGTAATCGGGGCAGCTCTGATCACAACATCAATATCCCGCCTCGTATCAAGGGAATAAACGTACAAGCCTCTAAACCAACCTCACCTACTAGGGGACAGAGGCCAGAAGCAGGAGAAACTAATCCAGCAGCCTATGGAGAAAAGAGACCACAAACACAGTAAGTCTGACAAAATGAGATGACAAAGAAATATGTTGCTGCTGAAGGAGCAAGATAAAAGCCTACAAGAACAACTAAATGAAGAGGAGATAGGCAATCTACCTGAGAAAGAATTCAGAGTAATGATAGTAATGATGATTCAAGATCTTGCAATAAGAATGGAGGCATGGATTGAGAAGATACAAGACATGTTTAACAAAGGTCTAGAAGAACTAAAGAACAAACAAACAGAAATGAGCAATACAGTCACTGAAACAAAAAATACACTAGAGGATTAGCAGCAAAAGAACTGAGGAAGAAGAACACATAAGTGACCTGGAATATAGAATGGTGGAAATGTCTGCCATGGAACAGAATAAAGAAAAAATAATGAAAAGAAATGAGGACAGTCTCAGAGACCTCCAGTATACCATTAAGTGCACCAACATTTGAACTATAGGGGTTTCAGAAGAAAAAGAAAAAGGGCCTGAGAAAATATTTGAATAGATTATAGTTGAAAACTTTCCTAACACAGGAAAGAAAATTGTCACCAAGTCCAGGAAGCATAGAGAGACCCATCCAGGTTAAACCCAAGGAGGAACATGCTGAGATACATGTTAATACAACTAACAAAAATTACATACAAAGAAAAAATATTAAAAGCAACAAGGGAAAAGCAAAAAATAACATGCTAGGGAATCCCTATAAGGTTATCAGCTGATTTTTTAGCAAAAATTCTGCAGGCCATGATATATTTAAAGTGATGAAAGGGAAAAATCCACAACCAAGAATACTCTTCCAGTAGCTATGTATGGATGAGAAGTGGACCATAAAGAAGGCTGAGGGAAGATTGATGCTTTCAAACTGTGGTGCTAGAGAAGACTCTTGAGAGTCTCTTGGACAGCTAGAGGATCAAACCCGTCAATCCCAAAGGAAATCAACCCTGAATATTCATTGGAAGGACTGGTACTGAAGCTGAAGCACCAATATTTTGCACACTTGGTGCAAAGAGCTAACTCCTTGGAAAAGACCCTGATGCTGGGAAAGATTGAGGGCAAGAGGAGAAGAGGGTGAGAGAAGATGAGATGGTGGGCTGGGGGTGCAGAATAAATTGGGATACTGGAATTGACATATATACACTACTATATATAAAATAGATAACTAAAAAGGGCCTTCGGTAGAGCATAGCAAACTCTACTCAATACTCTGTAATGGTCTATATGGGAAAAGAATCTTCAAAAAGAGCAGATACATGTAAATGTATAACTAATTTACTTTGCTATTCACCTGGAACAAACACAACATTGTAAATCGACTATACTCCAATAAAAATTTTTTTAAATAAATTTATTATAAAAATATGCCAAAGACTTGAACAAGCACTTCACCACAAAAGATACCCAGATGGTAAATAAGCATCTTACCATGAAAAGATGCTCCACACCATTAGGAAAATGCAAATTGAAATCATAAAACTTAGTTTTATAGTGGAATAGTCTAATGGTTCCACTACACAGCTATTAGAATAACCAAAATCTAGAACGCTGACAACACCAAATGGTGATAAGAATGTAGAGCAATAGGAACTCTGATTCATTACTGGCCGCTTTGTATAGCCACTTCTGTGGACAATTTGAAAGTTTCTCATACCACTAAACACTCTCTTACCATATGATACAGCAATCACACTCCTTAGTTTTTACCCAAATGACTATAAAACTTATGTCCACACAACCCCTTGCACAAGGATGTTTATAGCAGTTTTATTCACAATTTCCAAGACTTGGAAGAAACTAAGATGTTCTTCAGTAGGTGAGTGGAAAAAGAAACTCTGGTACATGCAAGCAATTGAACATTATTCAGTTCTAAAAAGAAATGGTCTATCAAGCCATCAAAAGACATGGAGGAAGCTTAAATGCATTATCAGTAAGTGAGAGAAGCTAAAAGGCTACATACTATATGATTCCAACTATATGACCTTCTGAAAAAGGGAAAACTGTCTTCATAGACAGTAAAAAGATCAGTACTGGAGGATATGGATGAGACGGATAGGTAGAGCACAGAGGATTTTCAGGGCAGTGAAATCATTCTGGATGATACTATAATGGTGGATACATGACACATATTTATCAAACTCATAGAATGTACAACATCAAGAATGAACCCTAATATAAACTATAGTATTTGGATAACAATAGGTCAGTTCCAGTTAATCAGTTGTAACATATACCATTCTTTTGTAGGATTTTAATATTGGGAGAGGCTGTGCATATGTGGGAGCAGACTATATATGGGGAATCCGTATATGGAATACCTTCTACTAAATTGTGGCCTGAATCTAAAACCATTCTAAAAAAAATCAATTTTAAAAAAGAAATTTTATTCTATATAATTTTTATTAAAGATGAACATGTCATAACCACCCAAAGTCCATAGTTCACCAAGGATTCACTCTTGGTGTTGTATATTGTATGGGCTTGAGCAAACATATACTGTCATCGTGATATAGAGTATTCTCACTGCCCTAAAAATCCTCTGAGTTCTTCTTATTCATCTATTACCACCTGCCCCCACCCAGCACTGATCATTCTACTGTCTCCATAGTTTTGCCTTTTCCAGAATGTCTTATAGTTGGAATCATAAGCCATGTGGCCTTTTCAGATTGGCTTTTCCTTCACTTAGTAGTACACATTTAAGTTTCCTCCTTGTCTTTTCAAGGTTTGACAGCTCACTTTTATTTTTTAACATTGAATCATATTCATTTGTCTGAATGTACCAGTTCATTTATCCTCTCTTCCACTGAAGGGCTTCTTGGTTGATTCCAAGTATTGGTTATTATGAATTAGTTCAGTTCAGTCACTCAGTCGTGTCCAACTCTTTGCGACCCCATGGACTGCAGCACGCCAGGCCTCCCTGTCCACCACCAACTCCTGAAGTTTACTCAAACTCATGTCCATTGAGTCGGTGATACTATCCAGTCATCTCATCCTCTGTCATCCCCTTCTCCTCCCACCTTCAATCTTTCCCAGAATCAGGGTGTTTTCCAAAGAGTCAGTCCTTTGCATCAGGTGGCCAAAGTATTGTAGTTTCAGTTTCAGCATCAGTCCTTCCAATGAATATTCAGGACTGATTTCCTTTAGGATGGACTGTTTGGATCTCCTTGCTGTCCAAGGGACTCTCAAGTGTCTTCTCCAACACCACAGATCAAAAGCATCAATTCTTCCGTGCTCAGCTTTCTTTATAGTCCAACGCTCACATCCATACATGACTACTGGAAAAACCATAGCTTTGACTAGACAGACCTTTGTTGGCAAAGTAATGTCTCTGCCTTTTAATATGTTGTCTAAGTTGGTCATAGTTTTTCTTCCAAGGAGCAAGCGTCTTCTAATTTCATGGCTGCAGTCACCAACTGCAGTGATTTTGGAGTCCAAGAAAGTATAGTATCCCACTGCTTCCATTGTTTCCCCATCTATTTGCCATGAAATAAATTTTCATATTTTGTTAAATTTTCATATTTCATATTTCACTTGTTTCATGAAATATTATTAATAAAGCTTCAATAATCATCCATGTGCAGATTTATGTGTGGACATTATTTTTCAAGTATTGATGATAAACACCAAGCAGCAAAGTTTCTGGATGGCAAGGAAAGAGTGTGTTTAGTTTTATAAGAAATAGCCCAACTGTCCTCCAAAGTGACTGTACATACCCTGCTTTCCTTCTTCCATATCATTTGCCATATTCACAATGATGATATATTGATTTCTGTATTTACTTAATATCTATCTCCATAATTCTGCAAAGAGAGACACTATTTTTTGTTCACCATTCTACTTTAATTGGGTAGCACAGTGCCTGATAAAATCCACTCAAAAATTATTTGCTGAAAGAAAAAAAGTTATTTTATAGCTGTAAGACACTATAACCTACAGGTCTCTTTGGAAGTTAGTCTGGGTATGGAATGGGTAGCATAAATCAGGAAAACACAAACTTCTACCCATCTTTCTTTCTTATCATTCCATAACCATTGGTTTTCGTGTTCAAGACAGATCTTCTTTACTGAGGCAGTCCAAGAAAAACCACTTTATCCATACTCTTGGCTTCACAATGCAATATCAGTTCTTCACCTGTGAAACATGCATACATCTTCTCTGCCTTATATCTGGGGTCATGCTAGCCGATCTCTTAAGAGACATTCCTGGCCCAGACTATAATTGTGTGATTCTCTGTCCAGAAGGCTGGTTTTCCTACTGGCAAATTTTTAGCTAAGTAGATTAGTACAGAGGTTAATTGCACAGAAAATGTAATTTGCAGACAATCAACTATTTTTCCTCACATGTTTCTGCTATTAGGCCACCATGTGTGCTTGGATCAAAAATATCCTTCAAATATTAAGCAAGAAAGGAAAACAAGGAGAAATCTAATATCTGAAACATCCATAGTCTGCATCATCCACTGTGTAAATGGGAGGATTGATGTTGCCCTAGAGAGAGCATGCACCCTACTTGGAACCATCCCCACACAGGCTGATGAGTGAAACAAGCCATCTCTCCTATAGCAATCCCCACCCCATAGCAGAAGAGAGATGGGTGACATACAGACAGACCTCCTCCTTAGATTCATAAACCAGCAGAGCTGGAGAGGACTTGGCACTCCTTGGCCCAAGCACAAATGTACACATTTGCAGAAGCAATACCACATGCTGAGAACTTGAACTCAAGTGTCCATACTGGCAATCCAGAGCCCCCTTAGGGCATCATTGCCACAACTCCAGATAATAAAGAGTTAGAACTGATTTTGCATAATGTTTCTTTCTTGCCTACCAAACCCAAGTTTGCCCCATCAGAAGTGACAGGCAGATATATCTGATCATGATGCTATCATCAGGATGTCAGGGGAAAGCTTCGACCCACGCATACCTGGAAAGCCTGACATTTGAATCTTATTTTGAACCAAATCAGAGAGTCAGAGGCACTCCATTTTTAAACCACACACCTACATCATGCCTTGAATCAGCAAGACCTCTCACTCCTACTTCAGGATTAATTATTTCCACTCCAATGAGCAAAGGCTTATGACCTTGTTTGGTCGCAAATCTCCATCATGACATATTTTTGTGCAGGGACTGGGGCAAGAAAGTGTCTCTCTCCTATCACCATATCCATCCAAGAGGGGGATTAAAATTTACCTGATCTCACATTTAGAAAGTAGCCAAAGAAAAAACATTTTTGTTGGTTTCTGCCAAACATCAATATGAATCAGCCATAGGTATACATATGCCCCCTCCCTCTTGAACCTCTCTCCAACAAAATTCTGTAAAGCCATTATCCTTCAGTTAAAAAATAAATTTATTAGACATGAAACAGCAAAATTCTATAAAGAAATTATCCTTCAATAAAAATTAATTAAATTAAAAAATCAATAAATTAAAAAAATTTTTAAATGACATATTTTTCTTCTTTTCTTGGGCAAATCGAGTCAGGTATTGGGGTTAGGGAAATAAATATCAGAATAACATCTCTACTGAGATCTCATTTTGCAAATAATTCTGATACAAATTCATTTTAAATTATTTTAAAAGTATTGAAGTTAGAAAAATATGATTTGGGAACCATGGCCAGAAAGGTCCCCGACAGAAGGGCCATAGATCCAAGTGTCTAGAGGTGAAAAGTCACTGATGAATCATTCTCTGTTCTCTCCCTCCAATCCTCTCTCTCCTCTCTCCCTCCTCACCCTGCCACCCACACCAAGTTATTCTGACAGTACGTTAAAACCTAGGAAGTGTCTGTTCCACTGAAATAAATCTAACTTTTTTTCTCAAAAGAAATACATTAAGGTGTATGGACCACTCAGAAGGAATAAAGATATTCTAAATTAAGTAGAGTGTGTGTTTGAAAATGTTAGTCATTCAGACGTTTCTGACTCTTTGTAACCCCATGAACTGTAGCCCACCAGGCTCCTCTGTCCATGGGATTTCCCAGGCAAGAATACTGGAGTGGGTTGTCATTCATTTCTCCAGGGGATATTCCCGACCCAGGGATCAAACCTGCATCTCCTGCATTTCAGGCAGATTCTTTACTGTCTGAGCCATACCTGCCAGGGTCACTGTTTATAGACAAACAACTAGGTCCTTTATTCTGCTACAAAAACAGTGACTTCTCATTGGATTTCCTGCTGTTGATTTGTGAAAAACATTGTCTGAGCTACCAGCAGGGCTGCTAATTGAAGAGCTGAGCAGGTTTTTCCCTAGAAGTCAGGATGACATGGTGAAACTGGGCACATTGCCTCTGCTCCCGAAGCATCCTTTGGAAAGCATGCTCTTCTTCACATAAATCAAACTTGCACAGCACAGCAGACAGAAGGCTGAAGGTCAAGTGATAAATTCCAAGTGCTGAGACTTGCTTTACTAACTAAATTTCTATGTTCCGCTGTGACTGCTTAAATGAGGCAAAACTCCAGGAGTAAAGAGCAGTGACTCACAAACTCAGGAAGAGCTAAAGAATTCAGGTCAGGATTGAGGGAAGGATACTCCCTGGCTGGGAACTAGGGACTACTTGTTGAACACTCACAATGTGCAAGATAGATAGACAGATGATAAATAGATGTTTAATTTCACACAGTAATGTATATACATACATGTATATAAGAGTGTGTATGTATGTACATATGTTTCAGTGGGTCAGTTCAGTTTCTCAGTCGTGTCCAACTCTTTGTGACCCCATGGACTGCAGCACACCAGGCCTCCCTGTCCATCACCATTTCCGGGAGCTTGCTCAAACTCATGTCCATCAAGTTGGTAATGCCATCCAACCATCTCATCCTCTGTCATCCCCTTCTCCTCCTGCCTTCAATCTTCCCCATAATTAGGATCTTTTACTGATGAGAAAATCAAAGTTCAGAAAAGTTTAGCATATTGGTTTGCCCTCAAATTGGAACTTGAAGCAAAGACTTGAGTGCAGGTAATTTGTTTCAAGGTGATGCTAGTAAATAGGAGTAAGGGAGAGGGCAGAGTGATTCAAGGAAGGAAGGTAGCAGTAACAGAAAGCCTGTTATTGAGCTAGTTATTACTGTGGGCTAGTTATTGCCTCTGCTCCCCAAGCATCCTTTGGAAAGCGTACTCAATACCACTGGAAACTCTTGAAGGAACTGTGTAGAATGTGCCTCAGAATTATCCCTTCAATGAATGGACATTAACCCCCTGCACTTCTGGGCTGTACCTGCATGTAAGCAGAGAGAGGACCTCTAGATTTGGAGGACACTCAGGAGGCAGGAAGGCTGGTAGACTGATTCAACTGGTTCTTCAGGGAAATAGTCAGTTAAGTCACTCAGTCATGTCTGACTCTTTGCAACCCCATGGACTGCAGCACACCAGGCATCCCTGTCCAGCACCAACTCCCGGAGTTTACTCAAACTCATGTCCATTGAGTCAGTGATACCATCCAGTCATCTCATCCTCTGTCATCCCCTTCTCCTCCCAACTTCAATCTTTCCCAACATCAGGGTCTTTTCAAATGAATCAGCTCTTCACATCAGGTGGCCAAAATACTGGAGTTTCAGTTTCAGCATCAATCCTTCCAATGAACACCCAGGACTGATCTCCTTCAGGATGGACTGATTGGATCTCCTTCAGGATGGACTGGTTGGATCTCCTTGCAGTCCAAGGGACTCTCAAGAGTCTTCTCCAACACCACAGTTCAAAAGCATTGATTCTTCGGCATTCAGCTTTCTTTATAGTCCGACTCTTATATCCATACACGACCACTGGAAAAACCACAACCTTGACTAGATGGACCTTTTGTTGGCAAAGTAATGTCTCTGCTTTTTTTTTTTAATATGCTGTCTAGGTTGGTTATAACTTTCCTTCCAAGGAGTAAGCATGTTTTAATTTCATGGCTGCAGTCACCATCTGCAATGATTTTGGAGCCCCCCCAAAATAAAGTTTGTCACTGTTTTCACTGTTTCCCCATCTATTTGTCATGAAGTGATGGGACCAGATGCCCTAATCTTAGTTTTCTGAATGTTGAGCTTTAAGTCAACATTTTCACTCTCCTCTTTCACTTTCAAGAGGCTCTTTAGTTCTTCTTCACTTTCTGCCATAAGGATGGTGTCATCTGCATATCTGATGTTATTGATATTTCTACTGGCAATCTTGATTCCATCTTGTGCTTCATAACCAGCTCAGCATTTCTCATGATGTACTCTGCATGTAAGTTAAATAAGCAGGGTGACAATATACAGCCTTGACATACTCCTTCTCCTATTTGGAACCAGTCTGTTGTTCCCTGTCCAGTTCTAACTGTTGCTTCCTGACCTGCATAGAGATTTCTCAGGATGCAGGTCAGGTGATCTGGTATTCCCATCTCTTGAGGAATTTTCCACAGTTTGTGGAGAGGCTTTGGCATAGTCAATAAAGCAGAAGTAGATGTTTTCTGGAGTTCTCTTGCTTTTTCAATGATCCAACAGATGTGGGTAATTTGGTCTCTGGTTCCTCTGCCTTTTCTAAAGCCAGTTTGAACATCTGGAAGTTCACAGTTCACGTATTGCTGAAGGCTAGCTTGGAGAATTTTGAGGATTACTTTGCTAGCATGTGAGATGAGTGCAATTGTGCAGCTGTTTGAACATTCTCTGGCATTGCCTTTCTTTGGGATTGGAATGAAAACTGACCTTTTCAACTCCTATGGCCACTGCTGAGTTTTCCAAATTTGCTGGCATATTGAGTGTAGCACTTTCACAGAGTCATCTTTTAGGATTTGAAATAGCTCAGCTGGAATTCCAATACCTCCACTCGCTTTGTTCATAGTGATGCTTCCTAAGGCCCTCTTGACTTCTTATCCCAAGACGTCTGGCTCTAGGTGAGTGATCTCACCATCATGGTTATCTGGGTCATGAAGATCTTTTTTGTATAGTTCTTCTGTGTATTCTTGCCACCTCTTCTTAATCTCTTCTGCTTCTGTTAAGTCCATACTGTTTCTGTCCTTTATTGTGCCCATCTTTACATGAAATGTTCCCTTGGTATCTCTGATTTTCTTGAAAGTATCCCTAGTTTTTCCCATTCTATTATTTTCCTCCGTTTCTTTGCCTTGTTCACTTAGGAAGACTTTCTCATCTCTCCTTGTTATTCTTTGGAACTCTGCATTTGGGTGAATATATCTTTCCTTTTCTCCTTTGCCTTTAGCTTCTTTTCTTTTCCCAGTTATTTGTAAGGCCTCCTCAGAAAACCATTTTGCCTTTTTGCATTTCTTTTTCTTTGGGATGGTTTTGATCCCTGTCTCCTGTACACTGTCATGAACTTCCATTCATAGTTCATCAGGCACTCTATCAGATCTAATCCCTTGATTCTATTTGTCATTTCTACTGTATAATCGTAAGGCATTTGATTTATGTCATTCCTGAATGGTCTAGTGGTTTTCCCTACTTTGTTTGCCTTTGCCCTGCTTCATTTTGTACTCCAAGGCCAAATTTGCCTGTTACTCCTGGTATTTCTTGCCTTTCTACTTTTGCATTCCAGTCCCCTATAATCAAAAGGATGTCCTTTTTGGGTGCTAGTTCTAGAAGGTCTTGTAGGTCTTCATAGAACCGTTCAACTTCAGCTTCTTCAGCATTACTGGTCAGGGCATAGACTTAGATTACTGTGATATTGAATGGTTTTCCTTGGAAATGAACAGAGATCATTCTGTCATTTTTGAGATTCCATCTAAGTACTGCATTTCGGACTCTTTTGACTCTTGACTATGATGGCTACTTCATTTCTTCTAAGGGATTCTTGCCCACAGTAGTAGATATAATGGTCTTCTGAGTTAAATTCACCCATTCCAGTCCATTTTAGCTCACTGATTCCTAAAATGCCGATGTTCATTCTTGCCATCTCCTGTTTGACCACTTCCAATTTGCCTTGATTCATGGACCTAATATTCAGGTTCCTATGCAATATTGTTCTTTATAGCATCAGACCTTGCTTCCATCACCAGTCACATCCACAACTGGGTGTTGTTTTGGCTTTGGCTCTGTCTCTTCATTCTTTCTGGAGTTATTTCTCCACTGATCTCCAGTAGCTTATTGGGCACGTACTGACCTGGGAAGATCATCTTTCAGTGTCCTATCTTCTTACCTTTTCATACTGTTCATGGGGTTCTCAAGGCAAGAATACTGAAGTGGTTTGCCATTCCCTTCTCCAGTGGACCACATTTTGTCAGAACTCTCCACCATGACCAGTCTGTCTTGGATGGCCCTACATGGCATGGCTCATAGTTTCACTGAGTTAGATAAGGCTGTGGTCCATGTGATCAGATTGGTTAGTTTTTGGTTTCCATTCTGTCTTCCCTCTGATGGAGAAGAATAAGAGGCTTATGGAAGCTTCCTGATGGGAGAGACTGTCTGAGGGGGAAACTGGGTCTTGTTCTGATGGGCGGGGCCATGCTCAGTAAATCTTTAATTCAATTTTCTCTTGAAGGGAGGAGCTTTGTTCCCTCCCTGTTATTTAACCTGAGGCCAAACTATGGTGGAGGTAATGAAGATAATGTTGACCTCCTTCAAAAGGTCCCATGCACGCACTGCTTCACCCAGTGCCCCCAACCCTGCAGCAGGCCACCACCGACCCATGCCTCCTCCAGAGACTCCTGGACTCTCACGGGCAAGTCTGGGTGAGTCTCTTGTGGGGTCACTGCTCCTTTCTCTTGGGTCCTGGTGCACACAAGTTTCTGCTTGTGCCCTCCAAGAGTCTGTTTCCCAGTCCTGTGTAAGTTCTGGTCACTCCGTGGTGGGGTTAATGGTGACCTCCTCCAAGAAGGCTTATGCCATACCCAGGTCTACTGCACCCAGAACCCCTGCCCCTACAGAAGCCACAGCAAGATGGTAGGAGGGACAAAATCATGTTTAGACTCAAACCCCATACCTGCCAGAGACACTCAGAGGTCTCAAACATACCTTGTGTGCCCCAGGACCCAGAGACCCCGCAGGGAAATGTTACTTGTGTGTATTGACCTGTCCACCAGGATTACAGTTGAAATCAAAGGCAGAAGAGATGCTGGGCACAAAATCTTGTTAGAGTGACTGATCTGCTGACTTTAAAACCCATGCTCTCTGCACTTTATGATGTTATTTTCCTAAGACTAGAGATAAGCAGTATCAGGACACCTGTCCTTCTTAGGTATCCAGTGTTAGCCCACCCCTGCAGGTCCTTGCTCTTAGGTAGATGTCAAGCCTTAGCTGGAGACAATTCAACATTTTACCCAGGCCAGGAGTTCCTACGTTTTGAGAGAGAACTCTGGAACAGTTTTTTGAGGTATACTAAGTATGCAGCTCTTCATCATAAGATATCCTGTAAGCCCAGGGTGAATGACAGAAAGTCATAAAAATGTGTCTGTACCAGATGCTGAGTTAGATAGTAAAGGAAATTCCAGCTTTAAGAGTCTACTCCTTGTATGTGCATGTATGGATATTGACTTACCTGGGAGCAAATTACAATGTTCAGCTTGTTTTTTATCCAGTAATGTATCTTACAGATTGTCTTAGTCAGTTTGGTCTGCTGACTTATAACACAGAGTAAGTGGCTTAATGGCTCCCCTGGTGGCTTAGATGGTAAAGAATCTGCCTGCCGTGCAGGAGACTGAAGTTCAATCTGTGGGTCAGGCAGATCCTCTGGAGAAGGGAATGACTACCCACTCCAGTATTCTTGCCAGGAGAATCCATGGACAGAGGAGCCTGGCAGGCTACTGTCCATAGGGTCGCAAAGAGTCAGACACAACTGAGCGACTGAGTACAACATGGTTTAAGCAACATTAATTTCTCACAGTTCTGGAGACTGGGAAGTTTAAGGTCAAATTGCCAGAAAATTCAGCTTCTGAGGAGAACTCACTTCCTGGCTTGAAGATGGCAATCTTCTCCTTGTATCCTCACATGACAGAGTTCAGTGAGAGGAAGCAAACCCTTGTAAATCTCTTCCTGTGAGGACATTAATCCCATTGCGTGAGCTCTCCCCTCATGACCTAATTACCTCCCAAATACCTCATCTGCAAACCATCACAATGAGTTTTAGACTTCAAGACATGAATTCTAGGCAGACTTAAATATTCAGTTCATAATGCAGATTAATCATTTTATATTAGCATACGTCTATTTCAACATTTGAATACTATTTTGCTATATAAATAGTGTGTGATTTATTTAATCAAATCTTCTTAAATTTGCCCTGTTTATAGTTTTATGCTTCATAAACATGCTTTCATATATACGACAAGTTTATCTGTAGGATAAACTCCTAGTTATTGCTGAGAAAATTGGTCTATGTATTGAAATTGATGGATATTGCCAAATTATCTTCCCATGATGATGAACCAATTGATAATCCCCACAAAATCCTATGAGTGTCCATTTTATCACCTTCTAATCAAAAATACTTCTTATCAATTTTTTGGTCTTTTGGGAGCCTTCTTTGCCGTCGGACATTTTTCAATTTGCAATGATATTAGGAATTGCTTTTCTTTGCATTGAACATCATAGATAATGACCTTCACACAGTGTCTTCACACTATTTCTATTTGTCTCACATCCATCATTGTACCTATTAGCTTTTTCTGTGTAATAAACCACCCCTAACTCACTGGCTGAAAACAGCAACCACTTATTCAACTCATAGTTCTGTAGATTGGCCATTTAAGAGGGATTTGACTGGGTGGTTTTTCTATCCTGGTGAGCTCACTCTTTCAGGTAGGTTCACCTTTGCCCCATGTGATCTCTCCTGCTCCTGGGGACTAGTTTAGCCTTGTTCTCATGGAAAATAGCAGAGTTTCAAAGAAGGAACTGGATGCATGCAAGATCTCTTTAGACTTGGTCTTACAACTAGCACAATATCAATTCCATCACATTCTATTTGTTAAAGCAAAACTCAGGGTCAGGAAGACCAAGAGAAATGGGGAAAGAGCTTTACTATTGACCTTTTTATAGGAGAATTTTGAATTCTCCATTTTAGAATGCAGACAGGCATGTTATCTTGGGCAACGGTTTCATTTTACAAATGTGGAAATGAGATTCAAAGTAGATGAGTGACTTATCCAATGTCACACAGCTTGTTCATGAACATATTACATTCCCTGTGGTGAGCTGACCCAACTGGACAGTATGGTAAAGGAATAAAACCAATGAGACAACCCAGGGAGGAGGACAAGATGAGCCACTAATGCCAAAAGTAAGGAAAATTTTGGTTCATCTGCTAGCCCAGGATATGTACTGAAAAACTGCCCAGGCTACACATCAAGCCACATTACCACAACATTTCCTCAGTGAACCTGTTCTTTTTGAGAATTAAATGATTTATAGCACAAAGCCTGCAGTTATAGACATCTTTTAAAGACTCCTTCAAGACTGATGGCACAGGTATTGAAACACTCTATTATGAGCCAATTTGGGCTTTTCAAAACAGAAAAAGAACACAAGGGACGGCAATTTTCAGTGAAATTGTCATTTTTCATTAATAAACCAAGAAGAATGTGGCAGTTCATTGCATGCAATTCCTCTTTGTTCTTTTGTATACATTTTGATGAGCTTTTTTAAATTCCCTTGGTAAATAGCAGATATAATGGGTTTTTTGTTAAAAGTGGGGAGCAACTATGCATAAAATGAAATATGATGAGTTTCCAACAAGCCCAACATCACTGTTAATAGGAGTGTTCACTAACACAGGTTGCACTTGTAGGTTTTGCTGAGTTATATTTTTCTACTTCACAGTTCTGATTTGAGATTAAGAAAAAACAAGCTACCCATTAGAAGGAGTACATAGTCCATAACAAGAAAAAACAAAGATCCTTTATGTTAGTTATTCTGTAGAACCTCCAGCCTCAGTCACTTTTGTACCTAACCTCAGGGTTGAAAAGGAGTGTGCGAGCAGTTTATCATACACTTTGCCTTTTTTTTAATTTAAAATTTCACCTAGCACCTGAATTCTTGTGGTAAAAATTAATACAAAGTAGAAATAAGAATAAATATTCAAAGTGAACTTCACCCTTACATCCCCTTTCTGTCCAGTTCAAACTCCACTCACTTCCTAAGAGGTCAACACTATTTGCAATTTAGTATGCCATTTTCAAGGTATTTTTCTTTGTCTTCACATTTGCAATATAAATATACAAAGGTCTTCCTAGTTTTGCAGAAACAGCATTCTCCTCTACATTTTGTACATAAATATTTTTTATATTAATCTTAGGTCCTACAGGTCTTTCCATACTATTATATGGTAGAAGTGCATTCTTTTTTCACTGATACATAGTATTTCACTGAAAGTAAATATAATTTTACTTTCTCCCTAGTGTTGGGCCTATGGATTATTTCTGATTATTTTTTACTATTACAAGTAATGCTACAGTGAATATTTGTGTGTGTGTGTGTGTGTGTGTGTGTGTGTGTATGACAGAGAGAGAGAGAGAATGCTTGAGTATCTCTGTAGTCTCAATCCTTGGAGTTTCTGGGTAAAGGGAATAGGCTTGTTAAATTTAATAGATTTTGTCAAATTGTGTTCCAAAAAGATTGCATAAATTATGTTCATGTTCAGTGCAGACAAGATGAGTCTCAGAAAGCCCTGGAATCAAACATATTCCACCATGTGCTGGCTGGTGACCGTTTACCCACTGCTAACATGTGGGTAATGCTAAATGTGCTAATGCACTTTTTAAAAATATCTTTGGGAGTTTTAAATCATAGTGAATTGAAAATTCCTGGTCTGTAACAGGTATGCAACTTTCCCTGAAATCAGTAGTCTAGTTTTGAGTAAACCATCCCTGGGGAGCTTATTGACAATACAGATTGTAGGGCATCATCCTCAGAGATGTGACTGGGGTGACCTGAAATGGGGTCGCAAAAGTCACATTTTTTAATAAGCTTGCTAGGAGATTTTAATGTGGTTCATGTTTGGACCACACTTTGAGAATCACCTCTTTACTAGGTAAGTCCTATTTCCACTAATGACTTTTTCCTACCAAATAGAATCCCACTTGATATAGATAAATAGATCGTTTCCTATCCTTCCTCTTAGCTGTCTGTCTCTATCATTTCCAGTAAGTAAGAGTGAATGAGCCAGGAGCAGGGAAGGGTGTATCTGTGCACATAATTTGTTAACCAGGACTTGGAACCCCACAGAATTTGAGAATTTGTTTGTTCTGAGATGGAGAAAATTTTGCATAATAAGTTTACAATACTAATAATTGCTCTTGAAGAGAAATAGCCCTGTGTTCAGCTGGAAGAAATGCCATTTTTTATCATCACATCTAAAATCCTAAGAAAGAAAAATGTTGTCATTTTGAATTGTAACATGTCTTCTATTGTAAGTAGCATTCCAATTTCAGAGATGTTAAAATAGGAGAAAATATTGGTCCTAGAGTTGATGAAATATAGAAATTTGCATAAGCTATTTGACATGAAAGTCGAGAAATACCAAAACATGTGCAACTACAAAAGAGGGTCACCACTACATATTCTTGGAGGAGAAAGTCTTATTTGGTTATTTGGTTTGCTGAGCTCCTAAATAAATCAGGGTATACAAGCTGAGGTGTAGGCAGAATTGCTATGTTTGTTGGAGGAAAGAGAAATATGAAATTCTGAGAGGAACAGGAAGAGAAGGTGAGGAGGAGGAAGTGAGGATTCTGGCTACTGCTTGAAGAAAGAGCAAGAATCTTTAAATACACACACACAAGCACACACATATTCATTCAAACATACACCATCCCTTTGAAATATTCCTAAGGCACTAGAAGTGCAATGATATCCCTTTCTTCTTCTTACCATATCATCAGTGAAGCTGGTACTGCTCATACATACTCTATGTGAGTGAGTTTTTTGGGGATACTTAAGTTTTATTTCTCCTTAGGTAGTCAGCAAAGATGAGAAATCTCAAAATGGGTAAACTGAAAGATGAAGAAATAGCTGCTACTGGTTATCAGCATTTTTTAAAATTAATTTATTTGTTTATTCTAATTGGAGGCTAATCACTTTACAGTATGTGGTAGTTTTTGCCATACATCGACATGAATCGGCCACAGGTGTACATGTGTCCACCCGTCCTGAACCCCCTCCCAACTCCCTGCCAACCCCATCCCTCTGGGTTGTCCCAGAGCACCAGTTTTGAGTGCCCTACTTCATGCATTGAATTTGCACTGGACATCTATTTCACATATGGTAATATACATGTTTCAATGCTGTTGTCTCATATCATCCCACCCTTGCCTTCTCCCACATAGTCCAAAAGTCTGTTCTTTACAACTGTGTCTCTTTTGCTGTCTTGCATATAGGGTCATCACTACTGTCTTTCTAAATTCCATATACATGCATTAATATACTATATTAGTGTTTCTCTTTCTGGCTTACTTCACTCGGTATAACAGGCTCCAGTTTCATCCGCCTCATTAGAACTGACTCAAATGCATTCTTTTTTATAGCTGAGTAATATTCCATTGTGTATATGTACCACAACTTCCTTATCCATTTGTCTGCCAATGGTCATCTAGGATGATTCCATCGGAAACAGTGCTGCAATGAACATTGGGGTACACGTGTCTCTTTCAGTTCTAGTTTCCTCAGTGTGTATGCCCAGCAGTGGGATTGCTGGGTCATATGGTAGTTCTAGATTTTTAAGGAATCTCCGCACTGTTCTCCATAGTGGCTGTACTAGTTTGCATTCCCACCAACAGTGTAAAAGGGTTCCCTTTTCTCCACACCCTGTCTTGCATTATTGTTTGTAGACTTTTTGATAGCAGCCATTTGATAGTAGCCAGCATGAGATGGTACCTCATTGTGGTTTTGATTTGCATTTCTCTGATAATGAGTGATGTTGAGCATCTTTTCATGTATTTGCTAGTCATCTGTATGTCTTCTTTGGAGAAATGTCTGTTTAGTTCTTTGGCCCATTTTTTGATTGGGTCTTTTATTTTTCTGGAATTGAGCTGCATGAGCTGCTTGTATATTTTGGAGATTAATTCTTTGTCAGTTGTTTTGTTTGCTATTATGTTCTCCCATTCTGAAGGTTGCCTTTTCACCTTGCCTACAGTTTCCTTAATTGTGGAAAAACTTTTAAGTTTAATTTGGTCCCATTTATTTATTTTTGTTTTTATTTCCATTACTCTGGGAGGTGGGTCATTGGGTTTTAACTTGATTCGTAAGTGAGGAAACCTCATCAGAAGAGCCGAGTGGATTGTCCAATATCATTTGGTGAACCTGAACCCCAATTAGGATACAGAGCCTACTGAGTCCTCTTTAAGGAGGTTGGGCTCCTTCCAGAATCAAGGAGTTGACCCTTCCATAGCTACAAGTAATGTTTATTAAAATTAAATATCAGGTGAAAATTTCTGGACTCCAGGAGACTCAGGACATTCAATGCGTGAGTCTGCTGCCTCTTTTTCTACTCAAACCATGTTATACAACTTTCATTCACTGACAACAGCTATAGTCCTCCCCCTTTCCTCCATGTGTCCAAACAGCTGACCCTGGCATAAAGGCATGGGTGGTCATGGAAACAGACTTTTGCTCACAGTCAAGTATCTGCTACAAAGACGGGATGGCACTCTGGGCTCTCTTGCGATCCGTTTCAGAGGGGAAATGACTGCTTATGATGAGGGTCCACCAGTCCTGCCATGAACCTCTGTGAAGGGACATATCACCGTAACTTAGGAGTACTATAGCTCCTGGTACTCGGGGGGCCCCCAGTTTAAGACTCCAGCTGTTTTAATCGAGAGGCCCAGATCCATAGGTAGTGTACTAACATTGAACGTGGCTCTCAGCATTCATCCCAAAGGAGCCAAGCCATCAAGAAAACCCGTTTTGTCTTTGCAAATTAAATGGAATGATTAATGGTTCACACGAGGAAAACAACAAAACCTGTAAACAGCTCTTTCAGGTTTAACAAGCTGAAGACTTAGCTGAATGTTTTTTGCAACTTGACAATCAGAAGTGACATCCACACAATAGAGTGTTGCTCTTCTTAGCAGATCCGTTCTTTCTCCACTAATAAATGCAAGTGTCACGTGGAATGCACTTATTGTTTCATTTTCTGCAGCATAATGTAGAACTAAATCATTAGCACCCCAGCAGAGCTCTCACACGCTCCCATGGGATGAATAGTCTCTCCAAAATTTACATGCTGAACCTACTGAGTCCATTTTCTTCCTGGCAAGACAGAGGGAAAGAGTAGTCACTACAGACAGTCATACTAGCAGGTCCATGCCTGCTTGTTTGTTTTGATCAACACTATTGAGATATCATGCATTTTCAAAAGATTGCACCCACTTTAAATGTTGAAGTCAATAACTCTGACATGTAACCACACAGCCAGAGTATAGAACATCAGGATCGCCTCCGAAATTTGCCTTCTACCTCTTTGCAGTTAACCCCTCTGTAAGCCACAGCCCCAGGAAATCGTGGACCTGTTTCTGTTGCTAAAAATTAGATTTCTCTTTTTTATAGTTTCATATAAATGAAACCATGTCACTTATTCTTTTGCATCTGTCTTTTTCGCTAGGCATAACGTCTATGAAGTTTATTCCTTTTTATTGCTGAGTGGTTTTACTGCATAACGTGGATGTATCACAATTTATTCATCCGTTCAGTGGATGATGAGCATTTGGATTGTTTCCAGTTTGGGTTATTATAAATAAAGCTGCTAGGAGAATTTGTACATAACCCTTTGAGGGAAAATTAGGTTTTCATTTCTCTTGAGTAGTTATCTGAGAGTGGAATCACTGGGTCATATTATCCTAAGCACATGTTCAACTTTATAAAATATTGCCCAACAGCTGACAATGTGTTTGCACTAGTCTATTCTTCTAGCTCCTCACTAACCCTGGGAATTTTCATTTTTCACACCTTCCAGTGGGTGTGAATAGGTATATAACTGTGGTTTTACTTTTGCATTTCCCCAAAGGCTAATGACACTGAGCATATTTTCATGTGCTCTTTGGTCATTCTTATGTAACGTTCAATACCATATTTTGCTTTTTTTAAAAAAAGAAATGTATCTCATTATAGAGTTGTAGGAGTTCCTCACATGTTCTAGAAGCAACCACTTTGCCAAGTGTATGTTACATATGTTTACTCCCAATGTATGAGTTGTCATTTTTAATTCCTAAGGGTTTTAGAAGAATTGGGGTTCCTTTTTTGCTTGTAGGGGTTTGGAAAGCAAATATTTTTCCTTTTGGTGATGTCTTATATGTGAGATTTAAAAAAAATATTTTGTGTAAAATCAAAACAAGAAATCTTTGTCTGTTCCAAGGTCATGTAAACTTTCTCCTGTTTTCTTCTAGAAACTTTATGATTTTAGCTCTAATGTGAAAGCCTATGATCTATTTAAAAAACACTTAGTAGTTTCTTATATGATTAAATATATACTTTCCATATAACCTAGGAATTCCATTACCAGGTATTTATTTAAGAATAATAAAAATACATGCCACAGAAAGACTTGAATACAAATATTCATAGCAGCTTTATTTATGAGAGCCAAAAGCCATAAACAACCCAAGTGTCCATCAACCAAAGAATGTATAAACTATTTATATATTCAGCAATACAAAGGAACAAATTACTTGTTGAAAGGTAATTTTGAACAAAATACAACAGAGAAGAATCTTACAGATACTAGGCTGAGTGAAAAAAGCAAGATGCAAAAGATTGTATACTATATTATTCCATTTTTACAAAATTCTAAAGAAGATAAAAAATAACCTATAGGGATAGAAATTAGATAAGGTTGGTAAGCAGGCAGTTAGCATTAGGGCAGAGGAAGTTTGGGAAGAGATATGAGGAAACTTTTGGAGAGATGGAAATGTTCTGTATCTTAATTAATTGGGATACTTACACTTGTCAAAAGTCATCAACTTGTACACTTAAAATGTGTGAATCTTATTATCAATAACATTGACTTAAATTTGACACATTAAATTTCATAATTGTATTAGCCAAGGGTTCTCCAGAGAAGCAGAGCAAATTAGGTACATAAAGAGAGATATATAAAAGGAGATTTAATTTAGGAATTGTCTCATGTGGTTTTGGAGGCTGAGATGTCCCATGATGTGCCATCTGCAAGCTGGAGACCCAGGAAAGCTCATGGTATAATTCAGAGTCCCAAGTCCTAAGAATCAGGAAGCAGATGGTTTAAGTCCCTATCTGAGTCTGAAAGTCTGGAAACCAGAGCGCAGAAGTCTGAGGACAGGAGAATATAGATGTTAGCTCAAGCAGAGAAAGAGGAGAATTTGCCCTTCCTTCACCCTTTTGTTCTGTTCAGGTCCTCGTCAGATAGGATGAGGCACACTCACATTGGGAAGGGCCATCTGCTGTACGCAGGTCACCAGTTCAAACACTGATCTCTTCTGGAAACATCTCACAGATGCACCAGAAATAATGTTTTACCAGTTATCTGGGCACCCCTTAGATCAGCCAAGTTAATACAGAAAGTTAACCACACAATAGCTGTCTCCTTGTTGGGGGTGAATACTACTCAGCTGCTTGACTTCCCTTGTGGCTCACATGGTAAAGCATCTGCCTACAGTGTGTGAGACCTGGGTTTGATCCCTGGGTCAGGAAGATCCCCTGGAGAAGGAAATAGCAACCCACTCCAGTACTGTTGCCTGGAAAATCCCATGGACGGGGAATCCTGGTGGGCTACAGTCCATGGGGTCGCAAAGAGTTGGACAGGACTGAGCGACTTCACTTTTTCACTTCCTTGCTGCTGCTGCTGGGCAACTAACTCGTGTCAGTCATGTCTGACTGTTTGTGACCCCATGGACTGTAGCCTACCAGGCTCCTCTGTCTTTGGGATTCTCTAGGCAAGAACACTGGAGTGGGTTGCCATTTCCTTCTCCAGGGGATATTCCTGACCCAGGGATCAAACCCACGTCTCCTGCAGCTCCTGCACTGGCAGGTGGGTTCCTTATCATTAGCATCATCTGGGAAGCCCTCAAGCTTCGTGAGGCCAAGGACAATGTCTACCTTGCTCATCACTGGATCCCCAATGCCTATGAAGTAACCAGCAAAGGGAAGGCATTCAGCAAACATTTGTTAAAAGGGCAGGGAAGAGGAGGAACTTAAAATCTTATTCAGGAGGATACAAGGAGTTAAGTAACTTAGTGCAGGGAAAAGACAGTGAAAAAGCTGGCTTTAAACTCAACATTCAGAAAACTAAGATCATGGCATCTGGTCCCATCACTTCATGGCAAATAGATGGGGAAACAATGAGAGGCTTTATTTTCCTGGGCTCCAAAATCACTGCAGATGGTGACTGCGGCCGTGAAATTAAAAGATGCTTGCTGCTTAGGAGAAAAACTACGACAAACCCAGACAGTGTATTAAAAAGCAGAGACATCACTTTGACCACAAAGATCCATATAGCCAAATCTATGGCTTTTCCAGTAGTCATGTACAGATGTGACAGTTGCACCATAAAGAAGGCTGAGCACCGAAAAAATGATGATTTCAAACAGAGGTGTTGGAGAAGACTCTTGAGAGTCCCTTGGAGGGCAAGGAGATCAAACTAGTCCATCCTAAAGGAAATCAACCCTGAATATTCACTGGAAAGACTGATGCTGAAACTGAAGCTCCAATACTTTGGCCACCTGATATGAAGAGCTGACTCACTGGAAAAGACCCTAATGCTGGGAAAGACTGAGGTCAGGAGGAGTAGGGGTGACAGAGGAGGAGACAGTTGGATGGCATCATTGATTCAAGGGACATGAGTTGGAACAAACTCTGGGAGACACTGAAGGACAGGGAAGCCTGGTGTGCTGCAGTCTACAGGGTCGCAAAGAGTCAGACATGACTGAGCCACTGAGCAGCAACAAAAGGGTAGAATTCACCAAGTGAAGGAGAAACCCACATTCAGGGAGAAGAGAAATATATCTGTGTGCTCTAAAGCAATTGAAGAAGACACTGAAATAAGTGAGTTTTTAGAAAGTAATAGATTTGAAAAATAGAAGTATACAAGACAGGGAATTCCCAGTGGAGAAAACTTCAGGAATAAAGATGTAGAAGTAAATGTGTGATAAATGAAGAGGAAGCAAATTTTCATCTCAAAATCTGCAGAAGAGACCCCTCCTGCCACTCTACCCCCCACCTCAAATCCAGACCACTATCCTTCTCCACCAGCCTGTGCCATGCAAAGCCCCCAGGTGCTGCTGTGATAGAACATCCCACCCATGCTGAGAGCAGGGTGACTTTGAACCTCCTCGCCGCTGTTCTGTGAGGCCCTGGTGCTCGATAGAGGTCCCAGGCCTGGGGCACGTATTAGTAAATGGGCTTCCCAGCACCGCGCACACCGGAGATAGCAAACTGCAAGCTGAAAATTCATTACATTTGTGAAAAACCTGAATTTATTTAGACAAAAGCAGATGGAGAGGGTGGATAATCTCGTTACATTTCAGCACGCTACACTTTACTCAGAAGAAACGCAACATAACGCATTATGCGTTCCTTTCTTTCCATCTGCTTCCCCTCTCTGAGTTCAGGTTATTATTAATGTAATGAATTCATCCTGCCTCCCTCTCGATTCCATTAGCCTGTACTCCTAATTAAGTTTTGTTCACATTGTCCTTTTCGACTGCTCAGAAACTCTTTCGATGTAGCTATTTTCCTCAGATCTGAAATCATTTCTACGGATGAACCACCACTACCAGGCATGTACAATGTCTTAATCAAATTATAATTTTTTTTCTCAAAGATAGAGAGTTAGCCAGGCCTTTCTGTTCCCCCCAAACAGTTCTGACAGACCTGACAGACAGACTTGACAGATAGACAGACAGAGGATTGGGATCAACTTTTGACTTGCATTTTGGAAAGAGGAAGTGAGTCCTCTTCCTCAGAGTTCATGTGTCTTGATGTTGCTCAGTTCACTATTAAGCAGAGTGCTAGTTTTCCCACTCCCCTACTCTGCGCACAACCAGTGCATTTTTCCCAAACACATTTAATGGCTACAGAAAGTCTTTCAAGGACAGTCCAAGGAGCAGAGACAGCAAAGACAGATAAGTCCATGTTCAAATATTGAGTTAGCCAAAATGTTCATTCAGGTTTTTCTGTACCATCTTCTGGGGAAATCTGAATGAATTTTTGGCTAACCTAAAGCTTATGATTGCTCATGTTTCTGATCCCCACCAAGGACTGCGAGTGTGGTATTGCCACCAACAGCCCTGGCCTGGGGACACAGGCATTTTCCAGACCTGTTGGTAGTTTTCCAAAATTCCTTTAGATCTAGCATGCCTACCTGAGAGAGGGGTCCAGGCTGGCAGCTCAAAGACCACTCCTGGAGGCAAACTGTTTTTGGACTGAACATGAGCCTGCTGGAAAGGAGCAAAACCAATCTATTGACACTAGGTTGTGGTGAAGGGAAGTACAGCATTTATTTATAGAGTGCCAATCAAGAAGAATGGGCAGCTCATGCTTAGAAGACCTGCACTCTCCCATGGCTTTCAGGGAAGAGTTTTTTAAGGCAACATTTGAGGAGAATGTTGCAGCTCATGGACTTTCTTCTGATTGGCTGGGGTGAGGTAACAGGGTGATGTTTCAAGAATCTTAATCACCAACCTTCTGGTTCCAATCAGTCTGGGGTCTATGTGCTTGTGGTCAGAATTTAGTTACTCCTCCTCTGTGAGGGAGTTTTAATTCCTGCAACTCAAAGACATGCATCAGATTGTTACATATACATATCTGAAACGATCTGCTTTTCCTTTGTTATTGCATTCCCTCACATCCCTAATTACTAACTGCTTAAGTCTACTCTTTGGGACTCAAGAAAGGCCTAGACTAAAGCCTTTTTCTACAAATGATAAATAGATAATGCAGAGAGATTTTGTATCCAGGAGGACTCCACAGGGCCCTACTCAGTTTCAATCCCCTCTTTTCTTTAGTACGCCTAAGTCCTAGGGGGGATCAGGGGCAGGACAAGAAAGGGAATAAAGCTGGGGGTAGAAAAGTCAATCATAAACTCAAGAGAGGAACTCAGTTTTAAGGGGACTTGGTTTCAAAACTCCTGCAGTCAAATTCCAGCTCTGCCCCCCAGCAATTAGGGGGAACCTAGTCAAGTTAGTGTGTGCCTCTGTTTCCTCGCCTATAAAACAGGACTAATGATTCAAACCCACTTAATAGAATTATTGTGAAGACTAGATGGAAGAAAGTAAGAAAAGCACTCAGCACAGTGCCTGACACATCAATGCCTGATAAATACTGGCTGTCACAACTACAGTACCTGCTGTGACTCAGCTCCTACACAGGGAACCTCTGGGGCTCCAGAATTTGACCTCAACTCATGCTTGCTTACTCACTTCCACACCCAAAGATTTAATAAGTCAACCTACAACTAAAACCACAGCAACTTCACCAAACATTAAAGAGAACAGCTACATCTCTCTGGGGTCAGTTCCATAGTCCTTCAGCTGAGGCGCTGTCTTTCTGGTGGAGTTATTGAGGAAAATTCCAGTGTCATGATGATTCTCCTCCTGGAATCCAAGTCACAAAGAAGCTGCTCTCTGTTCCCTTATTTCAATCCTCCTGAAGGTCATTCAGAGTTTTGCTCAGAACCTCCTCCTTGGGGCACTGCATTCCTTAGGGTGATAATGCTGGTGAAGTTGGTCTTCCTTTTCTTTTGTTCCCAAGTCTGAAGCATGGATCAAGGACAACTGCTGTTCATCTTCTAAAAATCAGCAAGTAGGATCTGCCCCGTCTCTTCTTGAAGCTAGGACTTGGATCACAGGGAAGCTGATCAGGCCTCTGGTCTTTATCTCTAATTGACTCTGAGTCCCCCATCACTGACCTCTGAACACCAAACTGAGGCTGGCCAGACACTGCAGACAATTAAGAAGCTTTCTGGAACTCTTTAGTTGCTGCCTGTCCTGTGCCTTGAGCAAGACCTGTCTTTGACCAGGTGATCTTTTTCCTCAAAGCAGGGTCATAGCAAGCTAGCTGCATGCTGATGCTGAGGCCAGTCTACCCTGCAGTCAGTGTATAGCAGAGTCACTCCCACTTTTATTACACCCACTGAAAGCTTCCAGGATGACCTCACATAAACCACTGCAGGGGGATTGGCGAGAGAGTTTTTTATGACTCTGCTCCTGGGCTTTTAGGAGAGAGTACATTTTCACAAACTTAAATCTTCTAAATTGGAGTTGCCACCTTTAAAGGGTGAACTGACCCAATGTCCTTGCTGAGCCAAGAACTTCTTTCAAATGTAGAAGAAAAATTAACACCTTCCTTTTCAGACACTGGATGAAAGAGGCCACTCATAGGTCAGAAAATTGGCTCAAATCAAATCATTGAAGGAATTTGAGTTTATTTTTGTAGATAGAAAAATTGCAAAAGGTCAGTGCCTTCTACTTCCTCCCTCTGCCTCGGTCTCTCACTCATCCATCAAGCATCCATGCGTTAGTGCCTAAGAATCTTCCAAGATGAACTGCCCTCAACCACCAAGCAGGCATGGTCTGGCCATAGTGAGCTAGAAAAGTCACAAGCCTGAGGAAATGTCAGCTCCGGAGAGGACTGGGAGCAACGACTAAGTCAGGACAAAATGTCATGATCACCTCCACTAGCACCTGTGCCTCTCTGACCCCAGCCATGCACTCTTGCAGCCCCATTGCTCAGGTAACAGCAGGTATGAGCAGCACCAGGTGGTGGAAAGAAAACAAGAGAATACATCTGATCTGCAGGAGTGTGTGGTCAGGTGGGGATCCAGTCCTAGGAAAATGCTGCGTAGACATGGAAGGCAAAACAGCATGAGATCTAGGGCTTTGGAGCCAGACTCTCTGGGTCTGGACTCTGTCTTTGCATGATAATTGTGTGATCTCCATCCTGAGGGCCTCCCAGATGGTGCTAGTGGTAAAGAACCCATCTGCTAATGCAGGAGACGCAGGATATGCAGATTTGCTCCCTGGGTGGGGAAGATCCCCTGGAGGAGGAAATGGCAGCCCACTCCAGTATTCTGGCCTGGAAAATTCCATGGACAGAGGAGCCTGGGAGGCTGCAAGGTCCATGTGGTCACAAATGGTCAGACACAACTGAGCGACTGATCACTCACACACACACACACACACACACACTTCTTGAAAACCTCATGGGATCATTCAATTCAGTTCAGTTGCTCAGTCGTGTCCGACTCTTTGCGACCCCATGAATCGCAGCACGCCAGGCCTCCCTGTCCATCACCAACTCCCAGAGTTTACTCAAACTCATGCCCATCGAGTCGGTGATGCCATCCAGCCATCTCATCCTCTGTCGTCCCCTTCTCCTCCTTCCCCCAATCCCTCCCAGCATCAGGGTCTTTTCTAATGAGTCAGCTCTTCGAATGAGGTGGCCAAAGTACTTGAGGGCTAAAAACTAGAACCCGTACAATAATTGGTACATGCTTAATTTTAAAACTTTTATCATCATTGAAAACTTGATCATCTCATATCACAGACTCCAGCAGCTTCACCCTGGGAATGAGATCCAACCACAGTTCACTGTGCCTCTCTTTGGCCTCAGTTTCCCCCTCTCCCCCTTGCTCACTCAGCCCCATGCACACCGGCCTTCTTGTTCAAATAAAGAGAACTTCCTCCCACCCCAGAACTTCCTCCTTTGCTGTTCTTCCTTTCAAATTGCTGTCACTAGCCCCACCCTACCCCCACTTTACCCAAATTTTATTTAATAGTGCCTTTCCCGATCATTTTATCTAAAATGAAAACATAGAATTCCTGACACTCTACCTCCTCACCTTGCTTTATATTTTTTGATAGAATATCCTTACCTAGGGACTTCCCTGGTTGTCCAGTGGTTAATAATCCTTTCTTCAATGCAAAGGACATGTGTTCAATCCCTGGTCAGGGGACTAAATCCCACTTGGCGTGGGGCAACTCAACCCTCAACCCACAATGAAAGATCCCGCATGACGTAGCTGAGACCTAGTGTTCTGCAACTAAGACTTGATGCAGCTGAAATAAATAAATGTTTTTTAAAAAGAATATCCTTGAAATTGTATCATTTTTTTCATTTTGTACCATTCAATGTAGTATCCTCAGAGGCCAGACCAGTATCTGACAAGTAATAGGCTCTCAATAAATGTTTCTTAGTGAAGAAGTCAATGAATGATAGATATAAAAGCACTCAACTAGTGTTAGTGCCCCCAGCAGCATCTGATTAAGGCCGCTTCTGATGGCGGCCACAGCTGGGCACACAGGCCTGTGCTAGCCCTGATTCGCCCCTCACTGGCTCTCACCTGGAGCACTCACAGACTTCCTTTCCTCACCTAGGGAGGACGCCTTGGTGTTCCACTGAGGCCAAGTGTGGCCGCTGAGTGTGAGGTTAGTGCTCCAGGGGCAGCCTATAGCCACAGGAGGTCGGAGCCACGGCTGCTGCCTGCACCCACGCCCCAGGCAGTGAGCTCAGGCATCTTGGGAGGTCCTAGTGGAATCCAGCCCCAAAGCAAATGGTAGTGACCTCAATAGCATATACTTATACCAACTTTTCTTCATCTTCTGCCTTGCCCCTCACCTCTGTTCCCTGGGATCACCTCCCCAGTGAGGCACCTGCCCCCAAGTCCTTATCTCAGGCTCTGCTTTGAGGGCATTACCTGACACTGAGTCCAGAAGTAACTGTGAATGGGGTACACATGTGGGGGTGGGGAGGTGTTAGCACACAGCCTGACCAGGCTGTAGTAGAAAAGCTGAGAGGGCTTTCTGGAGGAAGTGAGCTCTCAGCTTAATTTCTGAGGAAAGAAATGTGGATGGGCAACTCAGAAAAAAAAAAAAAAAAAAAAATCCCTTTTGAGCTGCAGGGTTTCAAATCCCAGAGACTTAGCAGCAGAGAGCAGAGGGGGAGGCCACTGGGAACTCAAGGCTTCACCCTGGGAAGATGGTGACCATGGCTGCCAGGGTTCATCCTTTTCTGTCTTCAGCCCTTCTTTGCAGAGACAGAATTTATAAGCATGCTTTTGCCTTCCTAATGAAAATTTAGTCTCTCAAGTCTTATTAACTGTAATGGGGGAAAAATACCTCTTTTCTTTTTTCTGGAAGTAAGAGCAATGATATTAAATGATCCAGTTTGCCCATTTCTAATACCACTCTGGCCACTAATGAAGATGCATCTGTATACAATGTGTGGTTCACATACAGGGCATCCCTGCCTGGGTGGAGAGTGCTCAGACAGCTCCATGCAGAACAAAACGCTGGAGGCAAATTAAGTTCTTGGGAAGCAAATATTGCTCTCCTCAGATTCACATGATTAAGAATCATAGTATCTAATAGGCAGGGCCTTGGCGGAAGGTTCCGCCACAGCCCACCTCTTCTCACTGCCAGGTACTGACAGCCCAGAAGGAAAACTGTGCCCACAGGAGAGGGATCATCAAGGAGTTGCACAGAGGGGACTTAGGGCAAAGGAGTGTTCTGAGCCGTGTGCAGATAATTGTTCAATTTAATGATAATCACAAACATGCTAAGTGTTTTCTGAGTAGTACCTCATGACGATAGTCCTATGAGGCAGGTACTTTATTAATTTCATTTGTATAACTGAGAAACCAAAGGCCAAGGGGTTACGTGGGTTGCCCAGGGCCACACAGCAAACTGAGTTTAACATACAACCTGCACATGGGTGGTGTAGGTTCAGTTCAGTTCATGATAAAGCACTAAAGGGGTTTGCGTGTTTACCTTATCTTTCATATTCATTAAATCATTCACCAAATATTTTTTTAATTATTTATTCTTGGCTACACTGGGTCTTCATTGCTGAATGCAGGCTTTCTCTAATTGTGGTGAGTAGGGGCCACTCTTGCTGGAGGTATACTAGCTTCTTGGGGTGGTTTCTCTTGTTGCGGAGCACAGGCTCTAGAGCGCATGGGCTTCAGTAGTTGTGGTGCACAGGCTTAGCTCCAAGGCATGTGATATCTTCCCAGCCCAGGGACCAAACCCATGTCCCCTGCACCGGCAGGTGGGTTCTTAACCACTGGACCATCAGGGAAGTACATCTGAATATTTCTCAATTAGTTATGAATTGCCAGGTACTGTGTAATGCCTGATATATAATTGTTGCCTGAGTGTTTTAGGTGCCTCTTCATGCTTTATGTCTCATCTTATTTAATTCTCACAATAACTTTATTCTCATCCCCCACTTACAGACGAGGAAACAGATGTAGAGATGTCAAATTCAAGGGCAAACTTGCATGGTGAGTAGCTAAGGAGCTGGGAATCAAGTTGAGCCACAAAGTCCCCAGAGCCACTTTCTTGCCTTAAGTCTAACTCCCTCCTAAGGAGAGATATTAAAATTCAAACCTGAGTCTTATGATCCAGAAACCTATGTTTTTGCTATGATATCACACTGTGACATAGATTCACAAGCAATATTATATGCTTAAACCTGTTGCGTTGCTGATCCTGTTTGGGACACCAGTTGTCTTGCTGTTCATACTGCTTGCACTGTTCACTGAACCCAGAGCAGGCAAGGCTCTAGCTAAGAGGCTGGGAGAAGACACAAGGAGCCGTAGGAAGAGCAGACGCATTTACTCTCTACTGGCTGGCACAGAAGCCATAACGCATCCTCTCTCCTGGCTGACACAACCATAGCACAGTCATAATGTAGCCATCACATAACCATAACATAACCATGATGCCTCTCCAATGTAGCCCCAGTGCAGCAGAAGCCAGGGCTTTTCAGGCGAAGCTTATATACGTTTACAGAACAAAAGTAGCCCATGTCCAACAAGTACCTCATGATGCACATGCACAGGATCTCAGCTCTTACACACCCCTGCAAAGTCACTGTTTACAGAACGTGGGACAAGATGGCATGAGAGCCTGGGATGAGATAGCCTGACTGGCAACATCTTGTTAATTTCCCCACGCCTGTTTATACTGAAACATACAGTTGTTTGAGCAGTAGTAGATGTTCAGGACATATTAAAATTGCAGTTCCATGATTTTCACAATTGACCTCTTCTCTCTGGTCTAGTTCCCTTGCAAGGGAGAACTCTGACCCTGTGTTCTTCATGTTCTGTTCACCCTGTAAGCATGCTGGAAAAAATAGAAAATAATGGCATACCTGGGCAGAATTCTGGAGAAACGACCAATTCACTTGAACCAAGCGTATATAACAAACCTTTGACCCACTGGGGACACCAGCTTCCAAGAGAGAACCCAGTATCCCAGGAGCAAGGCAAGAGAAATGAGGTTTCTCTTCTTGAACGCAAGTCCTACACTTTCATTCCTGCTTTGGACAAATCTTGCTCCCAGGAGCCATCCAGCTGCCTTCGTAGTTCTCGCTTTGGTGGGAGCTCTTTACAGATCCCTCTCTAATTAAGCATCTTGTAACAAACCCCAGTGAGTGCTATTTCAAATGCTAATGTGTGAGGTGAACAAATTAAAGGAGATGAAAAAATGCATCTGAATGTATTTATTTGTAATGATACATGAAGTCTCCTATTTAAGGGAAGTGATTCTCTAAAAGGAAAGTGACCCATCATGATGTCAGTCGTCAGGAGGCTAACTCAGAAGCAGCAGCAGCTCAGGATTTTTCTGCATATAAATGCACAATCAAAGAGCCATCTGCCCCAGATGATAATGATTGAAATTGACAGACAATTCCATTAAGTATAATCTTCAAATTGAGACTTTTTCAGGAACAGCATGCAAGAAGAGAGTATGTTAAAGATTTATTATGCTTATGAACTATTTTTGTACAATTATTCAAAACAGACTGGGAGTAAATTATTTTATAAAATGTACTTGAAATGAGTGTGTACGTTTAGGCCTTTAAAGTGTATGCATTTATTAAAGAACTCTTAACATCCTGCTATTTTATTTGTCATGAGGCTTGTGTTTTAAAATATCAGTCAAGTATTTCTTTGTTTAGGGCTACTTTTCAAGCATTTCCATAAGAAATGTAATAAAAACAAAGTATGGCTGCTAATTCAATAAAATTACATCTGAAGGAGCACTGAACTCTGGGTGTGTCCTCTATTCATTTTATAAACTGTGCTACATCAAACAAGGGAAGTGGTTGATATATTTTAAATGTGGATGGAAAATAAGTAAGACAGGCACTAATATCTTTATATATTATTTATAATGCCCTAATCCTCAGGCTTTCAGAAACTTTTAGCCACATTCTTGTGCCATAATTCAAGCTAAACTTCATTCACTTTCATGTCTGTTCTCCTAGTGATCATTCTTATCCTTTTGTTTCTCCAGGCAGATTCTGACACTTCCCATTACCTCCTTCACTCCACCACTTTGATCCTGTAGGACTTGAAGGTAATGGAGCCTATTTCTCCTTCCTCTGAAGAGCTAGCCTTAAAACATTAGGTTTTGATATATGCAGCTAGACTCTCGAATCTGGTCCCCCTGCATGCCTTCTGAGAGCACATCCCTTTTTATGGGGGAAGACCAGTACCAAGGCAGGGAGAGAAAAGCCGCCTGATGTTTCTGCTCTTGTGGCAAGCAATGTTGAAGGGTCTCTGGTATCTTCCAATCCCTAGCTCCTGTGTCCTCAAGGAAACAAGGAACAGTGCTCAGGGGTCTACCTTTGGCCAAACCTTTGGAAGGCTTACCAGTTGCTATCAGATAAATTCTCCTAGAATCAAATATCAGCTTGACTAAGACAGAATGAAGAGAAACAGTGAATTAGGGGTTGTTGTACCACCAGAGGCAAACATGAAGAATGAGCCAGATTATTAATATTTTTCCACTTAATATTTAACAAACCAAGGCTCTCCCCTTGCCAAACTACTCTCTGGGTATAAATCTGGCCCAGATGGAATGAGAGATTTCTTTTCCCCACTGAAAAATCTGATTTTTATTGTCTCTTCACAGTCCTTGAAATTGTCATATGCTCTAAATTTATTCTCGATCTACCCCCACTGTACCAAAACTCAACCTGCTCTTCACTTTGCCCTTGAGTTAAATACATTCCCAGTCACTGAAATAATTCGGAGCATTTCCCACAGAGCTAGCAAGTCTCCTGCTGTTTTTTTCCTTCTCTGTCTCATGGTGACTTTAAACACAGAGAAAGAACAGGGATTTGTGACCAAATCAGAAAGTTTGAACTGGAAGGCTTTGTAGAGAGATCGTTGAAGCCCAAAGAGAAAGTGACTGTGCCAGGGTCATAAGACCCACTTGAGGCAGGTCAGCCAACATGGGGTAAAAGGGTGTGATCTCTGGGATCTGGCTACCAGAGACCCAAGCCTGCTGCTACCACCTGTTAACTGAGTGTCCTCGTGGAGCCTGTTTTTCCACCCATAAATTGGGGGTAATAATTGATGTCTACCTCCTGTAAGAATTCTGTGGGGTAAGATAGACATATGGGAACAGCCCAGCTAGTGGTCAATGTATGTTGCTACTACAGAGTTTCAATTTTTCCTTTTACCACCATGAGATTTGGTGTTCCCACCTAATATTTTGTCTATAAACTTTGAGAATAAGCCTAGAGCAGCAATTTGCCATTTCTTCTGCCCCAAATGTTCTGAGACTTTAAATCATGTTCTCTGTTGCCCTTGGTAACTTTTCAGATAAGAAAAAAAGGGGAGTGAGCCAAAGGAGAAAGGGATAAGGAAACACACTTTGTAGGAGGAGGATGCAGGAGTCAGAGGGGGAATAGAGAGCACTACAGGAGCAGACAGAATTCCTTTCCAGATAGAACTTTAGAAATCACCTAATTCAAACTCTTGCATTACATTTGGGGAAACTGAGGCATGGAAATGGGATAGATGGTGGTGCTGCTGCTAAGTCACTTCAGTCGTGTCTGACTCTGTGCCCACCATAGACGGCAGCCTACCAGGCTCCCCCATCCCTGGGATTCTCCAGTCAAGAACACTGGAGTGGGTTGCCATTTTCTTCTCCAATGCATTTGAAAGTGGAAAGTGAAAGTGAAGCCGCACAGTCATGTCTGACTCTTAGTGACCCCATGGAAGGCAGCCTACCAGGCTCCTCCACCCACGGGACTTTCCAGGCAAGAGTACTGGAGTGGGGTGCCATTGCCTTCTCCTAGATGATGGTGATGGAGCTAAGAACTCGGTTTTCCTAAATGCCCTTCCCTCTGCCTCAAATGCCTTTCATTCTGCATCACCTCCCTGTACCACCGTCTCACCTAGTTAATGCCTATTAATTTTGAAATCTCAGCTCCAATGACCCTTCCTCCTGGCAAGTCTTCTCAGATCCACCCTCCACCACTGGATCCAGGCCCCGTTACACATTCTCATAGCACCTGCCAGTGTGTTTCGTCCCCATCATCCCATTCCCGCCCACCACACAACACATGCAATCTGCACTCCATAAACACATGAGTCACTGAGGGAGCAGGGAGCACAGAGCATGTGTTCCATGTGGGATGCTTTTTGCTTCCCTAAAGAAACACCTCCACACAATTCATTCATAAAGCAACAGCGAGAAACAGCTTCCACTGAGGTATTAGCTTTCAACTCAAGGTTCAACTAGGATTCATTAAAGGGAACTTTGTTAATTGTGATGTCCTCCACCCCCGCAAAGTCAGTGGGGCTCTTTCTCTCCAGCCCGCCATTCCTTTCAAGGTAATCAGGGCTAGAGAGGACAAGAACTAATAAGCAATTCCGTCAGTTGTTCTAGTGCTTTATTTTTTTTTCCTAACACTTGCTCTTATCACCCCAGACATACTTTATGTGGAACAAATTGATTAAAACATAAAACGAGGATTCGCTTTCTGTTAGTCTCTGTGCTGTGTAGTTATTGGGATATAAAAAGATCCAAGTGGCTTAACTAAATCCAGGAAAAATCCATCTCCTACTGTCTTATCTTCAGCTGTAAAGTATAAGCTTCTTGCTGAGAAGGGCGGAGAAAGAGAACTGATATTTATTGAGTTCCTACTACATGCCAAGCACTGGCTGAGACAACTTCCATCATTTATTCACTCAGCAAATACTTGAGTACTGGGCACTGTTCTAGGAACTGCGGAGTCAGCAATGAAAGAGCGAAAGTCCCTGATGCCACAGAGCTTCCAATCCTGTGAATGGGGAGAGACAAGTAAGCAAATAAAACCACATACTGTCAGATAGGAATTACAGCTATGAAGAGAAATAAAGCAGGTTAAAGAAATAGGAGCGGTGGTAACTTTTTAGTTGTGGGTCGGGAAAGGACTCTCTGAAGACATGGCCCTGGAACAGAGACCTGAATGAGATGAACGCAAGGCTTGCGACTGTTGGGAGGAAGTGTTCGAGTCAGAAGAAGCTGCCAGCACAGAAGTCCTGAGGTGGGAAAGTGTTTGAGCTGCTGGAGAGGCAGAGAGGCTAGCATGTGGGGAGCACAAGAAGTGAGGCAAAGGGGATCAAGAGATAGGGACAGGGAGGTGGATTGTGCCACCATGCTAAAGACTTTGAACTCTATTCCAAATTTCATAAGAACCCTTTGGCGGGTATTGAGTGAAAGCATGCTATGAGCTGGTTGTGCCACATTTAATCCTCAAAATAATCTTAAGAGAGAAGTAGCATTAACCTCACTTTATTGATGTAGGAATTGGGTGTGGGAAGATATTGTGTAAATATCTTGCCCAAATTTTAGACTTGCAGTTCTAACTCAGGACAGCATGGTTCCCAACCTGAGGCTCTTCACCCTCTCCCACTCTGAGGACAGGACCTGTGTCCTGCATAATTCGCAAACACAGTCATAGCAACCAGAATGTGGTTCCTGCCTGGTGAATATTTTCTAAATGAATGCTAAGACTCACCCTTCTGCTAAATCCCTGGGACACTTAGATGTTTGGGTCATTGAAGAGATAAATACGAAGAGTAAAGCGATCTTTATGATCAAAAAAGAGAATTAAAAAAATAAGATGTTTTGATCTGTGCTCTATTTTGGGCAATACCCTCCCACCGAGAAACATGATTTTTTTCCCCCAGTTCCTCAGTGTTTGCCTATTTTGATATTTAAAATTCCATCTTCTACATAGTTCTGTACACACACACACACACACACACACACACACACGCACCAACTTTGAAATGAACTTGCTTGCTACTCAGGCCAAAGGTCTATTGGAAATGACACCCATTAAAATCTACCTGAGATTTGAGTTTACTCCTGGTGGCTATTCACACCCAGAGATCATGTCAAGACTATAAAGTTATGACTTGGATCTTGCGCCCTTCCTCCTTCCTATACCTGCGTTACCTACCATGGAGCCAACTCTTTTCCCAGGGGTGAACTGAAAGAGAAAAGGCTATTTTCAGGAGACAACACATGATACACCCCACCTCTGACTCAGAACCCTGCCCTGAAATATCCCAATCCAATCCCAAAGAAGGGCAATGCCAAGGAATGTTCAGACTACTGCACAATTGCACTCATTTCACATGCCGGCAAGGTAATGCTCAAAATCTTTCAAATTAGGCTTCAAAAGTACATGAACTGAGGACTTCCAGATGCACAAACTGGATTTAGAAAAGGCGGAGAAACCAGAGATCAAATTGCCAACATCCATTGGATCATTAAAAAAAAAAAAAAAAGCAAGGGAATTCTAGGAAAACACTTACTTCTGCTTCATTGACTATGCTAAAGCCTTTGACTGTGTGGATCACAACAAACTGGAAAATTCTTAAAGAGTTGGGAATACCAGACCACCTTACCTGCCCCCTGGAAAACCCATATACAGGTCAAGAAACAACAGTTAGATCCAGACATAGAACAATGGACTGGTTCCAAATTGGGAAAGGAGTATGTCAAGGCTGTACATTGTCACTCTGCTTATTTAAGTTCTATGCAGAGTATGTCATGTGAAATCCTGGGCTGGATGAAGCTCAAGCTGGAATTAAGATTGCCAGGAGAAATATCAATAACCTCAGATATGCAGATGACACCGCTCTAAAGACAGAAATCAAAAAGGATCTAAAGAACTTCTTGATGAAGGTGAAAGAGGAGAGTGAAAAAGCTGGCTTAAAACTCAACATTCAAAAAACTAAGGTCATAACATCCAGTCCCATCACTTCATGGCAAATAGATGGGGGAAAAATGGAAACAATAAGAGGCTTTATTTTCTTCGGCTCCAAAAATCACTGTAGATGGTGACTGCAGCCATGAAATAAAAAGACGCTTGCTCCTTGGAAGAAAAGCTATGACCAACCTAGACAGCATATTAAAAGGCAGAGACATTACTTTGTCTACAAAGGTCCATCTAGTCAAAGCTATGGTTTTTCCAGTAGTCATGTATGGATGTGAGAGCTGGACCATAAAGAAAACTGAGCACCAAAGAATTGATGTTTTTGAACTGTGGTGCTGGAGAAGACTCTTGAGAGTCTCTTGACAGCAAAGAGATCCAACCAGTCCATCCTAAAGGAAATCAGTCCTGAATATTCATTGGAAGGACTGATATTGAAGCTGAAACTCCAATACTTTGGCCACCTGATATAAAGAATTGACTCTTCAGAAAAGACACTGATGCTGGGAAAGATTGAAGGCGGGAGGAGAAGGGGATGACAGAGGATGAGATGGTTTGATGGCATCACCGATTTGATGGACATGAGTTTGAGCAAGCTTGGGGAGTTGGTGATGAACAGGGAAGCCTGGCATGCTGCAGTGTCCTTGGGTTTGCAGAGTCGAACATGACTGAGTGACTGAACTGACTCTTACCTGCAGAAAAGATTAATAAATGAAGTATCCCACATTTCAGTCTCTGTGACGTTCAGTCAACTGAACAACAGTCCCTCTCAGTCATTCATGCAATAAACATTAATAAGTAAAGTAACTTCTAGGATAAGGAACTCTCCATGGTGCTGGAGTGCTAGTGAGCTAAGTCAGGCTGCCCTTGATTTCAGAAGCCTGTAGTCTTGTCCTGGAGATAAGACCAATCATGTTGTCACATAAATATTAAGTTGCAAACATGGGAAAACACTGAAGGAAACAAACCAGCATTTCTAAGAGCTGAAAGCTAAGAGCTTCCAGCAGAGGGCTTATCTAGTCTGGGGTGGAGGCACGGAGGGTTCTCTGAAAGGGTGGGCAGGCATTAAGAAGATGAAGTTGAGACAGAAGGGGCAGTGTAGGCATGGAGCTTTCCCAGGCTCTGAGTGAAACCACTGGATGTTGTGTGGGGTGCTCTGAAGGGCTCAGGTCATTTTTGTCTCAGTGCAGAAAGAATTCAGTGAGAGGCAACGTGATAGATAAGAAGTGATTTATTAGAATAGGATACTTATGAGGCTTACAAGCAGGCAGGCAAGAGGGTGCCACACCCAGAGAACTTACTGTGCTACAGTTTATAATCAAAGGAAAAGTCTGAAGGGGGAGAAGACTTTCTTTGTCTTTCTTTAGTAGATGTCACGTTTCCATCATCAGTTCCTCCACCAGGTTGGGCAGGGCAGTTTTCTTGTATCTACGTGGTTATGCCAAGTCCACAAATTATCATTTTTTATGTGTGCAAAGAGCATGGCCTAACTTACTCAGCTCACTGGGCAGGATGTGGGTCTTAAGCCACCACTGTTTTATCATTTTGGGTCATATGTCGTGCTTCTGTTGTATGGTTTTGTTGTTAAACAGGCCTTCCTGGTTTTGTGGTTAAGCAAGCCTGCTTTCCTGAGTAACCATTAGCTTACAGTTAATGGTAATTTACTTACCGTTAACTTACTAACCGTTAATTTAACTTAATAACCTGTAAGTTATTTTTTTCTACTTACAATCCCCTAGTGGGATTAACTATTTAATCACCTATTTTTTCCCTTTACTCTGTCCTTATGAGGAGGGCAGAAGCAAAGGATCCTGGAGGACCTGGAGATGGCTGGTGTGACTAGGATCCAGAGAGAGTGTGGGGGACTAGAGGAGGGATGCAGAGCCTGGGTCTAGTCTATGCACCTCCTTTGCCCCCAGCATTCACCAAACTAAGTGTTGAAGCAGCCTCCAGATGAAACAGCACAATAAATAGGCAATAACAGGCTCAGGAAGTCCAGGATGTTCCCAGGGTCACTAGACATAAGGGGTCTACAATCCTGCAAAGACATAAGGGTAGAGAGGGATTTGCCAAAGAAAAAGTCGTTATCATCACCTACCCAGGGAGAGGAGCTCCAGGTGAGGCTCTCAGGGAACCTGGCCTTGAATAGTTGTTTACATGTTTACATGCTGGGGATCCTGGAAGAAATGAGAAGCAGTCATTAGCACAGCAAGCCGCCTTCATCCTTCCTTCCCCATAAAAACACTGTCACCAGAGGATGGAAAATTACCCTGATGTCTCTATATCTCCAAATTGCACTTTGGAGACAGACTGTGTAAGGTAAACAGACCCCGAGTGAAAACCTCCTGGCTAGACTTCCAAGCCAAGGACTAATAAATAACCCTGAAATATACAGTCTGACTGCAGCTTTGTTTTGTGGCCCGTGGCTTCTGCCCTAGGGAGGACCATGAATTGCAGGGCTTGGCAGATGGGTCAGGAAAGTGGTATCTGCCTGGTGGGTTGAGGACCTGCAAATTAACCCCACAGTGGTACTTACCTGGGGAAAGACTAACCTTTAAGTGAGGAGCAGGCTTGGAGGCGAGGCCTCCTGGGCATGAAAGAAGCAGCCCCAGCCCACAAAGTGCAGAGATGAGACATTCTCCCCCAGTGAGGGAGCACGTGAGTCACAGGATCGAAGGAGGAAAACAAAAATTTCAGTGGTGATTGAAAATGCTCATTAGGAGAGAGCCTGGGCGGCAGTAAGTGAGCCCAATTGGAAAGTGAGAAATTTTCATAGTCTGTATTTTTCTTCCTCAGTCAAAAACACTCTCGATTTGCCAAAGCACTTTTGCAATCATTTGTAAATTGGTCTGCCAGGGTCTCCATGAGAATGTTAAATGACAAGAAGAAGAATCAATATCTCATTGCTGACTTGGGGGTAGGCATCCATGTGAAAAACAAGATTCAAAACCCTGATAGAAGGATGCAAAGATGTCAATCTCTTGGGATGAAAAATAGTTAAGCAAAAGGTGCCAAATGCCAAGCTAGAGAAAATGATCTAATGCAAGTAAATTTAACATAAGGCAGCTGTAGGTGTTGAAGCCTTTCTTTTTAAATTTGATTTTGTCAGGAACTACTGATAAGAATTACCTCAAATAAGATTATCAAGAATAAATTGATTCGCACTTAAGCAATGGCTGCAAAGAAAAAAAAATTGTGATGTGAATTATAAAGAAAACACATGAACAACTTTGGAAATAGGAAATTTGCAGAGAGTTTAGTACAAAATCTGTGTCCTGGAAGAGGCATTGCATTTTGGGCTGAGAGACTGCTTTTTGGGGGGGCAACAGTCACCAGTGTTTATCAGGTGTCAACTATGTACCAGGTACTGTTGTGGGTTTGTGTGCATGTGTATGCATACACTTGTGTGTGTGAAAGACAAGTGGCTTTTATCAACATGCAACAAGCCCTGTGCAGTATGAAGGTGATTATCCCTGTTTTGCCATGAGGAAACTGTGGCACAGAGAGGTCAGCCATCTTATCCAAGGTCACACAGCACATCAGAGGGGATTCCAGCCTCAGCCTACTAGAGCTGTTGCTATTTGATACTACTTTTCATAATTGTCTAACCATTTGGCTGATGAGAAAGCAAATTTGGGAAGAGACGAGGTAATATTCCCATTAAAACAAGATGAAGAAATAGCTGGATAGCTTTACCGGAGGAAACTTTTTCTGGAAAGAGAATAAAATGCCGCAGGAAGAGAGAAGACAGACATCAGTGCTGATTTGGCCATCACCAAAGCTGTTTTCTTTTCCCTTGATGCCCTCTCAGAGGCATTAAACCTCCCATTGCAACTTCAAAAAAGAATCCTGGTTTTCCCTAAAAACAGTAATATTTAATAAAATAAATACAAATCGGGGAGCAAGAGAGAGTAGTGTTACTTTTGCATGTTTTTCTCAAGCTCATATAGAAAAGATGGATCCAAGTAGTCATTTGAAATATTTTGAAGTAATTACACAAGTCAAAAAGCCAAAACATTCTCTTCTTTTTCAACACACTCTGGCTTCTTTTGTGTTTCTACCTCTGGAAATAACGAACCATTCTCTTTTTGTTTCTTTTCTCTGTTAGAAAAGCTGCAAAGCACTTCTCAGGCTCAAGCCATGGTCCTCTCAGCAAATTATCAGTGTCTCCTGAAACATTTTCCTCCAAGTATAAAGGCTGGTAATCAAATCCTTCAAGAATAAAACAGAATATTCTCTTTTTCCTTTTTGGCTTGTGGTCTTACATCACCACTATCCTCTTTTCCCTCTCAAATAAATATATAAATAACACTTGCTTTCCAAATCACAAATGAACTCTTTTCTTGCCTTATTTTAGAAGGGAGATCTGGAGTGATTGTTGATACAGTTCAAGCCAACAGCTTCCACCAGTAGGTGCCAATGGTCCTCTTTTCTGCGTACTTAATAACCACATTGCTTTTCTATGGCTCTTTTGTTATCTAGACCCACCTGGCAGTAGATGAGGGCATTAAGTCAATTAATTGTGTTTGGATGCTGCTGGCCTTGTGTTCTGTGAGCCAGGAGATGTTTGCAAGCTTGGTTGTAGGAAAGAGTCTCAGACGGGGGTGGGGGGGAGTCCGTGACGGATTAGATGACTTTGTGGGGAAGGTACTGAAAGAGAACCGGTGGCCTAGGTGTTAATAGAATGGGACATGGAGAAGGCAGGTCTGCCGGAGCCCACTTGGCCCAGTGGGTGTCCTCCCCGTGGACAGCAGCTCAGCAGCCCCCTGAGATCACAGCTCACTCTCCTTCCTGCAGAGTCCTTCTTTCTCTTGCTCTTTCGTTTCCTTAGCCTTTCAGAAAACCTTTCATTTCACTCCTCCCTCCCCTTTCTCTCACTTCCCCACTTCCTCTGTCTCTGTCTCCTTCTCTCCCATCCTCCTCTTGTCATCAGTGTTTTATAGGATACACTCCATTTGGCTGGCATTTTCCTCCAGGGAATTGATATGCAATCTTTTGTTCTTTCAAGCTGTTTTTGTTTCCAAGAGACAAAATGCCTACTTTGTGTCCTGTTCTCTTGTGTGTGACTAATGATAACAGGACAGTTATGAGCTGTACATCTGTAGTCTTAGAAAGCTTAAATTAGTACCATTTTTAATATAATAATTATATTAACATAAATTGTTTGCTTCTAAAACAAAACGTGTGAAAGCAAGTTAAATGACTTAAATTATAGATGTCCGTTGACTAGTAAGCCATTAGAAAGTAGGCTAGTAATTCTCAGCTGCATTATTTCTGTTGCCTGAATGCTTCTAAGATGACTCCCTAGGCCTTCTAAAAACTAGAGAGTAGCTGAGTAGGAGGAAATAGCAAATGACATCAAGGCCAATCATCTGCATGTGCTCCCATTTCTGATCCCCACTTTCTGTGCTGATTTTCTCTCTTGAAATTTTTGATACAGCAGTTAATATTAGTCATAAGATAAAAGAATATTAAAGTCATAGATTCTGCCATAGCTGAGTTAACATTTAATAAACTTTTCTCTGCAGAATGGATGGATAGCTAGATGGATGGATGGTGTATGGAAAGAAGTATGAATGATGGATGGATGATGAATAGATAAGAGGGATAAATGATGGGTGGGTAGATGAGTAGATGGTAGGTAGATAAGTGGTGGAAGATGGATAGATAGATGGGTGGATGAAGTAAGCAGACTCCTGTTGTCAAATTAGATCATCTGAAGAAAATTAGGCTTGCCTATTTCCAATTAAATGAGTGCCTTCTCTATGCAAGACATAAAGGTGGTGGATATTTTGAGATAAAGAAGTAGAAGATATGGTCCAAGCCTTCAAAAAGGTTTCACTCTAATTTGGAAATAAGACAGTATATAATTAAACTTAAAATTACATGGTACAGATTGTTCAGAGAAAACTCATGTGGAAAAAACAAAAAAATGTACTCCAAGTAAGAGATTGGAGTATCAAGGAAGGCCTAAACGAAGAGACTGATCTGAGCAAGCGTTTAAAGGGCATGTTAGGTTTGGACAAGTTGGGAGGAGGGACCATTTCTAGGGAGTAACAAATGACATTTGGTGATACCAACTCATTTTTCTTTTACTTATAGTTTTTCATTTTCACAGGTTTTCAGCAAGAAAAATTATAATTTTGTCTTTTCTTTAACTGTACACTCAACCCCTAGCACAGTATCTTGCACAAATTAGGGTCAACTAATATAAAGAAAGCTGAGTGCTGAAGAACTGATGCTTTTGAACTGTGGTGTTGGAGAAGACACTTCAGAGTCCCTTGGACTTCAAGGAGATCAAAGCAGTTCATCCTAAAGGAAATCAGTCCTGAATTGTCATTGGAAGGACTGATGCTGAGGCTGAAGCTCCAATATTTTGGCCACCTGATGCGAAAGGGTCTTTTCATTGGAAAAGACCCTAATGCTGGCAAGAATTGAAGGCAGGAGGAGAAGGGGATGACAGAGGATGAGATGGTTGGATGGCATCACTGACTCGATGGACACGAGTTTGAGCAAGCTTGGGGAGTTGGTGATGGACAGGGAGGCCTGGCATGCTGCTCTCCATGGGGTTGGGAAGAGTTGGACACGACTGAGTAACTGAACTGAACTGAACCGAATATAGAGTGAATGAATGAGATGAACAAAGAATCAAGAGTTATACCCCAAGTCCCTACCCAGACTATGGCCTCTCCTTGAGATTTTGGCATAAAATGAAGTCCAACTACACCTAATATGGATCACATTTGATTAGGCTTTTCCTACATAAAAGAGCCTTGATAGAAACTTTACAATATGGATTGGAAATAGGTTGATTAAATAAAATGTGTACTTTAGCAATAATGGAGACAAACCAATTTCTTTACATTTTTTCCATGAGGAAACTTTTCATATTTGAAATGAAAAGAGCCAAGGGGGGAAATGGAGCCACATTTTGACACAACCTTAATTAAATACCTTTAAGTAAGTAAGTGAGTTGCTCAGTCGTGTCCGACTCTCTGCGACCCCATGGACTGTAGTCTACCACGCTCCTCCGTCCATGGGATTTTCCAGGCAAGAGTACTGGAATGGGTTGCCATTTCCTCCTCCAGAGGATCTTCCCGACCCAGGAATAGAACCCAGGTCTCCCGCATTGTAGGCAGACGCTTTGCCATCTGAGCTACCAGGGAAGCCCTAAATACCTTTACTCCCAGCTTTTTAGAAAAATCAAATCTATATTTTTACCCATGGATTGTTCTTCAAGAGGATAGTAACACATCACTCCACTGGTTTTAGCCTTGCAACCAGAAACATGCAATAATTTAATTAGCTGATGTGTCATATCAGCAGTTTAGAGACTGTGATTCTACTGTCTGAACCAAATAAAGGACGTTTGATTGGGAAGTGGCAGCTGCCTCTACAGGTCCTGGACAGTGAATGACATGTGGAGTTTTGCTAATGACTTCAGATCTACCCAAAAAAGTTGACCCCCGAATTCCCTAAAGTCCATCTGTTCTCTAAGTGCTATGCCTTTGGGAAATTCTAGCTCCAAGGCTGGACAGAAAAGTGGGAAAATAATGGAAAGAAAGGAAGGAATGTTATAGGCAAGAAGATCCTGCCTACCTCCCACCTTTGCATATATTTTTCCTCCATCTAGAAGGCTCAGCATTCCCTCACTTTCTTACTTCCCTTTGCCTCTGCTTAAATGTCACCCAGCCGTTCATCCTAGCTATTTTCATATCCTTTCTCCTATCCTGACCTCCTTTATCCCTCACCCTTTATCAGTTCAGTTCAGTTCAGTTGCTCAGTTGTGTCTGACTCTTTGCGACCCCATGGGCTGCAGCTCACCAGGCCTCCCTGTCCATTGCCAACTCCCAGAGTCTCCCCAAACGCATGTCCAATGTGTCGGTGATATCATCCAACCATATCATCCTCTGTCGTCTCCTTCTCCTCCTGCCTTCAATCTTTCCCAGCATCAGGGTCTTTTCCAATGAGTCAGCTCTTCACATCAGGTGGCCAAAGTATCGGAGTTTCAGCTTCAGCATCAGTCCTTCCAATGAACGCTCAGGACTGATCTCCTTTAGGATGGACTGGCTGGATCCCCTTGTAGTCCAAGGGACTCTCAAGAGTCTTCTTCTCCAACACCACAGTTCAAAAGCATCAATTCTTCGGCACTCAGCTTTCTTTCTTTTTTCTTTTTCTTTTTTTTAATATTATAAAGCCATTAGCTTTTTTTTTTTTTTTTCATTTATTTTTATTAGTTGGAGGCCGCATCCATACACGGCTACTGGAAAAACCATAGCCTTGACGAGACGGACCTTTGTTGGCAAAGTAATGTCTCTGCTTTTTAATATGCTGTCTAGGTTGGTCATAACTTTCCTTCCAAGGAGTAGTGTCTTTTAATTTTATGGCTGCAATCACCATCTGCAGTGATTTTGGAGCCCAGAAAAATAAAGTCTGTCACTGTTTCCACTGTTTCCCCATCTATTTCTTATGAAGTGATGGGACCAGATGCCATGATTTTTGTTTTCTGAATGTTGAGCTTTAAGCCAACATTTTCACTCTCTTCTTTCACTTTCATCAAGAAGCTCTTTAGTTCTTCTTCGATTTCTGTCTTTAGAGCGGTGTCATCTGCATATCTGAGGTTATTGATATTTCTCCCGGCAATCTTGATTCCAGCTTGTGCTTCATCCAGCCCAGCATTTCTCATGATGTACTCTGCATGTAAGTTAAATAAGCAGGGTGACAATATACAACCTTGACATACTCCTTTTCCTATTTGGAACCAGTCTGTTTTTCCATGTCTAGTTCTAACTGTTGCTTCCTGACCTGCATACAGATTTCACAGGAGACAGGTCAGGTGGTCTGGTATTCCCATATCTTTCAGAATTTTCCACAGTTTATTGTGATCCACACAGTCAAAGGCTTTGGCATAGTCAATAAAGCAGAAATAGATGTTTTTCTGGAACTCTCTTGCTTTTTCGATGATCCAGCGGATGTTGGCAATTTGATCTCTGGTTCCTCTGCCTTTTCTAAAACCAGCTTGAAAAAAAAAAAAAATAAAACCAGCTTGAACATCTGGAAGTTCATGGGTCACATATCATTGAAGTCTGGCTTGGAGAATTTTGAGTAATACTTTACTAGCATGTGAGATGAGTGCAATTGTGTGGTAGTTTGAGCATTATTTAGCATTGCCTTTCTTAGGGATTGGAATGAAAACGGACCTTTTCCAGTCCTGTTGCCTCTGCTGAGTTTTCCAAATTTGTTGGCATATTGAGTGCAGCACTATCACAGCATCATCTTTTAGGGTTTGACATAGCTCAACTGGAATTCCATCACTTCCACTAGGTTTGTTTGTAGTAATGCTTCCTAAGGCCCACTTGACTTCACATTCCAGGATGTCTGGCTCTAGGTCAGTGATCACACCATCATGATTATCTGGGTCATGAAGAACTTTTCTGCACAGTTCTTCTGTGTTCTCTTGCCACCTCTTCTTAATATCTTCTGCTTCTTTTAGGTCCATACCATTTCTCTCCTTTATAGAGCCCATCTTTGCATGAAATGTTCCCTTGGTATCTCTAATTTTCTTGACGAGGTCTCTAGTCATTCCCATTCTATTGTTTTCCTCTATCTCTTTGCATTGATCACTGAGGAAGGCTTTCATATCTCTTCTTGCTATTCTTTGGCACTCTGCATTCAAATGGGTCCATCCTAAAGGAGCTCAGTCCTGGATGTTCATTGGCAGAACTGATGCTGAAGCTGAAACTCCAGTACTTTGGCCACATGATGCAAAGAATTGACTCATTAGAAAAGACCCTGATGCTGGGAAAGATTGAAGGAGGGAGGAGAAGGGGACCACAGAAGATGAGCTGGTTGGATGGCATCACCGACTCAATGGACAAGAGTTTGAGTATAAACTCCAGGAGTTGGTGATGGACAGGGAGGCCTGGCGTGCTGCGGTTCATGGGGTCACAAAGAGTCAGACGTGACTAAGCGACTGAACTGAACTGAATCTTTCCTTTTCTCCTTTGCTTTTCACTTCTCTTCTTTTCAGAGCTATTTGTAAGGCCTCCTCAGACAGCCATTTTGTTTTTCTGCATTTCTTTTTCTTGGGGATGGTCTTGCTCCCTGTCTCCTATACAATGTCATGAACCTCCGTCCATAGTTCATTAGGCACTCTGTCTATCAGATCTAGTTCCTTAAATCTATTTCTCATTTCCACTGTATTTTACCCTGCACTTATTCCCACATGGTGCAGATGCTTATTTGTTCATTGCCAGTCACCATGATAACAGACAGGGTAAGAACTTGTCATTTGTCCATGGTATTTAATACTTTACCTTTGCTTGATGATAGAACAGTACCTAGCACACAGAAGGCAGTAACATTTGTTTAAGGAATGAATTTTGGGGGTTTTCCTTGCTTATTTAAACACTTCAAAGACCTAAGCTGAAAGAAAGAGCTCTAGTAAGACTTACAGCTAGCATTTCTTGAATACTTACTATGTGCAAAGCAAACTAAAGTGAACAAACTTAACCTTAGCAGTCTCTGCCTGCCACACTTTGGGCTGCTACAAGGGGATTCCAGACGAGGGAAATTATATGTCAGATTATCACCTTGGCAGCCAGTATATGTTGAAAATAAAGACCCACGTGAGCTGAGTGATGATGATGATAAACTGGCATATAAAGCACTTACTGTGTTGGGCACTCTTCTGAGTACTAATACACTTAATTTTCATCACCACCCAATGAACTAGATTGTGATATTACCTTCATTTAACAAATCAAGAAAATAAGCCAGAGAGAAATAATTCATTCAAGGTCACATATTCAAACTAATGTCACAGTCTGGCTCCAAGGTCATGCAGAAATGCCACTAAAGCAAAAAAAAAAAAAATGGAAGCCTGAGGAAGAGAGGTGCCCAGGACAGGAATCCAGGTCGGTTCTGTAGGTCTGCAGGCTGGGACTCAGCAGGTGCTGTCATCGGCGTGGAATTACGGAGGATCCAGAAACAAGAGCATTACATTTCCTGAATAAGCTCATGCAATATTTACAGAAAACTGCTCATTGAAGAGACTATTAAAGGTGGAGCTCTTACCAAAGGGGATTTTTATACTCAATAATCACTAGATAAGTGAAAAAATTCATGCTCCATGGAGCTAAAAACTCTCTCCCAAGGGGGATAGAAAAAGCAGTCCCTAAAATAAAAAAGGACATGTAGGATAATCATTATGCTAAATAACATATGTGAAAAAGCAAAAAAATCACCCAGTCTCTTGAATTTAGCTGAAGACTTTTTTTTATTGAATGAGCTTCTTTTACTTGCGTCTAAGCGATTTCTGTTTCCACTTGAACTGCCTCAAAAAGAGCGAGTCAAAAAGAAAAGTTACTGGGAATGGAATTCAATAATATTTAAATAGAAGTGAAATTAAATATTATTTGACGTGTCATTTCCTGGTTGGCCACACGGAAGTTCCTGACTGGGTGCTCACTTAGCTGAGCTTCAGGAAACATGTTCAATGGATTGTGGTTCTACACACACACACACACACACACACGAGTGGGGATGGGGTAAGGAATAGAGAGGAAAAACTCACATAGTCTGAACTCTCTAATACGGCCCAGAGGGCAGCTCAGAGGTTCTAGCTGAGGTTTCGTATCTGTGCTCCTGTCATTTTTCTCAGTCTTCTAGAATCTTAATGATTTAAATATTAATAGTTATTATTGGTTGAGCACTTCCATGAGCCCAGAACTATAGCTCAGGCTTCTCTGGTGGCTCAGAGAGTAAAGAATCTGTTTGCAGTGTGGGAGATCCAGGTTCGATCCCTGGGCTAGGGAGATACCCTGGAGAAGGGAAAGGCTATCCACCCCAGTATTCTTTCCTGGAGAATTCCATGGACAGAGGAGCCTGATGGGCTATATAATCCATGGGGTTGCAAAGAGTCTGACACAATTGAGCAACTAACACTTCACTTTTCTGATTATTGTATCATTTATATTCTCACAACAAATCCATGGAAGAGATGGAGAAATGGGAGCTCAGAAAGGTGACCAGGACTTGCTGAGCCTCCAAACTGTAAGGGATGCCCTGTGGCAGACTTCACTCCAGAACCTGCATTGTCAGCCACCCCTCCGAGTTGTGTTAAGGGCCCTTTGGGGGTGGCTTTAGCTGGGTTCACATTCCTCCTTCAACTAAGAGAGTGAGGTGAGGTGAGAAGTGGGCTCCTCAAAATGAAGAGGAGGGCTCTTAGACCAGAAGAGGTGATGCTGGGAGAAGTGACAGATCCACCCACAGCTGTCACTTACACGTGGCACGGATGTGTTTGGAATCAGTCTTCCTCCACACCACCAGCACAGAGATCATCGGAGGGCAGACAAGGGACACTGTCCAGATATGATGGTCTCCTGAGTCCAGGGCATTGCAACAGGGTATTATCTAAGGGCACAAAGACCCCAGAGACAAGCCTGATGCCGCTCAGTAATGCCCAATGTCACTTCTGCCCTGGAAGCATGGTTTGTCACCTGCCTCCTTGAGCATCCCCAGAACATGATCTTGGAGGACCCTGGATTCAGAAATACCAGGCGAGTCAAGTTCAGCTACAGGGTCTTCATTTCACTTCCCTTTTGAGATGGAATCAAGCAAACCATCTTAGGTTGGGATCCCTGAGCAGTAAATCCTGAGATGATGATTTAAGCGCAAGTCAGTTGCTTGAGAGGCGATCCCAGGAATCCAGGAGGAAAGGGGAGGGAAGGATGTCAAAGAAGGCGTGTATGTGAGCAGGTTCTGCTGAGGGTAATTGGGGTCCAATCCCACTGAGAACCTCAGGGACCACTTAGACTGTACCTCCATGGGGGTATTTATCCACCAACTCCCACCATCACTTTCTGAGTGCTGCTCCCAAGGCCAACTACCTAACATTTCCACCCTCTGATGGGCTAAGAATGCTCAGGTCCCCAAGGAACACCTCTGGGGGAAGAAGCATAGGTCAGAGATGTCAGAAGCCATCTGGCTAGGGTTTTTGGGGACTTGACAGGCCCAGGGGAGGTGGACAGGGCACCAACAGTGCCTGCCCCACAGGCAGAAAACCTCTCTATTATGAAAACACAAGAGCCTGGTGTCAGCGAGAAACTGCAGGACTGCTTAGCTCTGGCCAACTATTGGCCATGCAAAAAGGTAGAATTAGTGTTTAAGAGAAAATACATACCTAAATTTTATTTGAAATCCCATTTTCAAATGTGTTGGTAACAAATTCAAAAATTTAAAAATACTGCAGGCTAATTAAAAACATCTGCTGGTCACAGTTTATAGCTTCTGGTAAATAGGTAAGAATGCTTGCTCCTTCCTGCCAAGGGATTTTCCTTCTGTCACCTCAAGAGGACTTTATTGTATTTGGAGGAAGAACCCATTTTCTGCGAGAGCTTCCTGCCTAAAGCATGTCTCTGAATTGTCCCGCCTGGGAGACAGAATTCAAGGTGAAGGACTTTGCTGATGCAGGAGTCTGCCATCATCACTTGTCTCTCCATCGGTAGTTTTGTGACCCTACCACCTCCTGCAGCTGGTTGCCTTAGATCAAGAGCTCCTGGAGGGATGACATGCCCCCTCTTTTTTTCACCCACCATACAGAGGTTGGAATTTCTCAAGGGCAGGTGGCTACCATCAGTGGTTGCCTCTCTCTTAGTAGCTCTCATATACTGGGACACTCTGCTCCAACACCTTTCAGCAGCACTCTAAAAAGAAAGGTTTAACAGTCGCCAGAGGAAAAAGAAAATGACAACGGTAGCAAAAATGACTCTCCAGACACCCACAAACTTCTACGCAGGCCATGGTCAGGGAGAGAGGGCGCAACTCACGCCCTCCAACTAAAGATAATGGCGGTGCCCACCGTGGGCTGACACTGTCTGGGTGCCAGGTCAGCAAGACAGCCAAGCTCTTTTCTCTCATGGCAGCTACATCCTATGCAGGGAAACCCCCATCCAGACTGGAGAAGCTGAGAAAGCAGCTCCAGCAGGGCATCAACTAGCCCTGAGACCTCCTTGGTCAGGGGAGGGTAATAACACTCTCTGTCCTGCTCACCCAACACATTTGTGTCAAGGTCAGATGGGGCCATGGGTGTGGAAAACATTGGGAAACTGGGGCCTTCAAGATAAGGCACATTCATCGCTTGCCTGGTCCGTCTCTCCTGGGTGAAGAAGAACAATTGCATCTTGAGATGGTGCAGGGAGAAGTGGGCGGGTAACATCTCCAGTATTTGCCCAGAGGTTGAACCTGGGTGGGGCGACTGCTTGATCGGTGTTCAGAGTTCATAAGAAAACAGACTCCCATCCACGAAGATTCATTGTTTCACAGTAAATTAAGGTATTTCACCCTAAAAATTAGTACTGGTAGTGGTGGTTTACTCACAAAGTCATGTCTGACTCTTGCGACCCCATGGACTGTAGCCTGCCAGGCTCCTCTGTCCACGGGATTTTCCAGGCAAGAATACTGGAGTGGATGGCCATTTCCTTCTCCAGGGGATCTTCCCGACCCAGGAATCGAACCTAGGTCTCCCGCATTGCAGGCAGATTCTTTACTGACTTAACTATGAGGGAGGCCCCGCCCAAAAAAAATTAGTGTTGGGGGATCTTAACTAAAGCCTGCAGCCTTGTGTTTGGTTGTTTTTTTAATGACAGTGGGCTTAGTGAATACTAATGCTATTCAAAATGTGAGAATTGGAAAGCATTATCCTGGCCACTTTCCATTTCACATCGGAAATTCAAGGTCTTGGCGAGAAGAAGTGACTTGTCAGAAGTTGCCAGCGAGTGAGGACAGAGCAGGACCGGACCGGGACTTAGGCCCTAGCACCCTCCATAACATCACAAAATGACCTTCTATACTACCAACTCCTTTCCACACAGTCCTTGGGTAAGTACTCGGGACAAGAGCCTTCTAATTATCAGCCTCCCAGGTGCTCTGGGGCACCATTCAGATTTCAGAGCTCTGAAGTGGGGGCTGGGAACCTGCACTGATAACAAATGCCCCACAAGTCCTGCTGGAAACCAGGCCAGCTTGTGCAACACCAGCCTAACTGGCTTGGGGCGTGGGTCTTACCCACAGCTGAGCCTGACCATCTTAGACCACACATTCGTGGGTTTCACCTCCAGTGACGTGTCCTCATTATTTCACCACATTTCAAAAGCTTCCCTGGGTAAGACTGATGTGCTTGACGTCATAAGACCACTGCTACAGAGGCCACGCACCTGGTTCAAACCCCAACTCCCCAGTTTCACTCCCATCCCCACATCTAAACCCCATGTCTTCCTATGTGTCCCCCCAGCTGCCAGCATTGTCATAAAGGAAGAGTTTGGAGTTAGCTTTGCATCCAAGGCAAGACACACATTGTGGATTTCTCAGAACATTCTCAGATATTCCAAGGTTACCCCAGAACTCTGCTGAACTGACAGAGAGGCTCTGAATCAAGCCACTTTTTTTTAGCAACTTCCCTGATTAGGGGTTACTGTGAGCCATCCATTTCAGTGTTCTGCAAAGAGATTATCCAATTCCAGGAGATCAGACTATTTCAAAGGAGCCAAGAAAATAAACACACTTTCCCTGTCTTAAAGCCTCTGCCTCCTTTGAATCTCTCATTTTTAGAATATCTCCACTGATAAGGACAAATGCAATTTTCACCATCAGTGGATCTGAACAGACAATTACATTAAGGCAAATAAGACAGGGTGAGGCCAATGATGTAAATCACACTGTGTGCATCTAATGTGCAAACAAAGCCCTTGGATGAAAATGAACACTCAAGAAGCAGTCAACAACCATTACTCTTTTTTTTTTTGCATCTAATCAGGATGCAATTTGCATCAAAATGATTCTACCTACCATCTCCACAATTGCTGGCATTTGGAGGTCTAGAGAGAGAGGAAAAATTAATCCATTTTCAAATCATTGTCTCTAAGGAAATTGCTGGGCCCCCTTGGGAAGAGGTTCCATATGCCTAACAAAAAGAATGTCCTTGCTGTTACAACACTTCGGGTACACAAGTCTCCTTTCCCATTTGGTGTTCACTGCCACCCTGTGAGCCGGACAAGAACAATTGTTTCTAAATTACAATGGAGATCAACTAGAGGTTATAAATTGTCTCACTGTAAGTGTCAGGACTGGAACTGGAGTGTTACTTTCCTCTCGAAGAGACCAGATTTGCCTCTAAAGTCTTTACCCAGGTGAGGAATATCCGCCCAACCAGTGATGAGCATCAGCCCAATCAATGAATTCTCCAAGGCCTGATATGCTCTGAATCCTCCAGGCAGAGCTAGATGGTGATTCAGAGCTAAGCAGGAGTTTGGAAAGGGACAGCAGAAAATGTACTCAGCCCAAATGAGATTTGCATTTTTGCAAGTGGCGTTTGAGCCACCCAAGTGGGGAAGCAAAAGGTCAGGCTCACAGAATGAACTCTGCATTGAGCCTTTGTCTGCTGGAAAAAAGGGGAAGAAATGATATTCAGGAAAGGAGTGTCTGGGAGACCATGGGGAGGGTAAGACGATGTGAAGCCTGAATGTACACACAAAGAAAGGCGGCATCCTGCTCTTTAAAGTCTCCCCAGGGTTTGGCATCAAAGAGAACAGAGGCTCAAGCTGATGGGCCTCTGAAAAGATGCTGGCGGCTCCTGGGGTGTTTCTTGCTGGCTTCTTACACACAGCAGTCAATGTCTGATGAAGGCCTGGGGTGCTATCCAAGGTTGAGGTCCTCGGTGTCACACAGCAGAGTAGGCTGTCGGCCGCCCAGCCCACTGCTTGGCCTGGGCCAGGCTTCTGCCTCCCCCAGGCTGCTGACGGGAGGGGATGGGGCACTCCCACTGTTTCTGTATGGAAGGGGCAGGCAGGGGACCAGCGGAAGAAGGGACTTGGGGGGAGGTTTCCAGATTGGGTTTCTGGGGAGATTTAGTTTCTCCAGGGAACCAGGGAGACTCCATGCAAGGGTTCAGCCAAAGCAATTCTGCTTTCTGCTGTTTATGTATCACTTCCAGCTTAAAAAATAAAAGACGACAAAAGGGCATCAGTGATAGAAAAGAATGCTGGCACACCACTACGGCCCCTTCTGGCTCTGAGGTTCTAAGATTCTCCCCTTCACGGCAAAAATGGGTCTAACCTGATGTTTTCCTGAAGTGGGATAGAAGTGTTCCCAGAGATTTTACATAGTACTTGGGAGAAAAAAAATCATTGAATAGTTACACATTAATTTTTGAGTGGTATCTCATGTTTATAGCAACTGATGCTGTTTTTGTATTAATATGAATATGTGATATGAAATGTCTTTTTAAAAGTCAACCTATTTATCCCTTTACAAAATGAACTGCTTTTTAAACCATTCACCTTGGATTGGGACTTAAACACATATGCCAGGACTCGAACCCAGCCAAAACCCTGCTTGGGATTCTAACCCACAGTCGTTTCATTAGAATCACTCACCTGGTATCTGGACTTTCTGAGGCTCAGGTTCTTTGTGTCTCAGCACAGAAGGAATTCAGCAAGAGGCAAAGTGAGAGACAAGAGACAGATTTATGAACAGAGGACACTTGTAAGAAGTGCAAGTGGGCAGGCGAGGGAGCTCTGCCCCGAGGATTAAGTGGGCCACAATTTCATAGTCAAAGGAAAATGATGAAATCTGTTAGTCACTCAGGAATGTCTGACTCTTTGCCCTCCCCCTGCCTCCACCAGACTGTAGCCCTCCAGGCTCCTCTCTCCAGGGAATTCTCCAACAAGAATACTGCCATTTCCTTCTCCAGGGGATCTTCCTGGCCCAGGGGTTGAACCTGAGTCTCCTGCACTGCAGGCAGATTCTTCACCATCTGAGCCACCAGGCAAGCCCAAAGGAAAGTGGGAAGGGAAAAGACCATCTTCTTTAAGTAGACATGTGGCTTACATCACTGGCTCCTCTTCTGTATCCGACAGGAGAGTGTCTGACCCTATTTGGTTAAACTAGGATTATCATAAAGTGAGTGAAGTCGCTCAGTTGTGTCTGACTCTTTTGCGACCTCGTGGACTGTAGCCCACCACCAGGCTCCTTCATCCAAGGGATTCTCCAGGCCGTTTGGGACCTGCTGTGCCCCTTCAGGCAGCGGGATCAGCCCAGCACCAGCATGAAGCCCTCGGGGGGCCCACAGTCCACTGAGACCAGTGAGTCATAGACCACGTCTCCATGCAGCAGCGGCTACACACAAAGACTCACACCTCCCATCCCAGGGGCAAGGACAGGCTAAAGACCTGTCACTATAAAAGACTGCAACATCAAAGATCCTGCCCACGAAGGGTGAAGTGGGGGAGGCACCGTGGGGGAAAGTAGGGGAATCAACCTCTTGTGAGCTTGTGTGGACACAAGATCTGCCGTCCAGCCAGGCTATCACTGTCCTATAACCCTACCATCAAATTTCACCCCGATATTTTTGTGTTTTCCTGCAAGAAATGACCTCTACTGTTCTGTCCATCTCTCGGAATTCAGGCTGTGCCTCCTCCGTCAAAGCTTCCCTGATCACGCCTCCCTAATGTCCTGGTGCCTCCCCTTGGCATTCTCCATGCGCCTATCCAGACTGCTTCAACCTGCTTTCACACAGCAGTTATTGCACCCCACTGATGATGTGTGAGATGATTGAAGGGTAGGCTGACTTGACCTGAAATTACATTAAGCCACAGAATGGGAAAGTCTCTTCCTTCTTGCTTCTGCTTCAGAGCATCTGGTTAAGGCAAAATAAAGTCTCCTTTTGGTATTAATAAGTCTGTAACAACTATGATATTTGCTAATCTCCATTTTTTTTTTTAACAAAGGAAGAGTTCTGGATGAGAACCGTCATTACCCATCTAGAATTTAGTGGTATTATTTTGTTTTCCTTATATCTATTTTTGAAGCAAACTATTTTGTTCTTGTCACTTGAAGTCAGGATTATTATTTTATTCTTTTATCGATTTATTTATTTGGCTGTGCCAGGTCTTAGTTTTGGCATGCAGGATCTTTAGCTGCAGCATGGAAATTCTTATTAGCGGCGTGTGAAATCTCTGGCCAAGGACTGTGCCAGGGCCTGCTGCGTTGAGAGTGGTGAGTTTTAGCCACTGGATCATCAGGGAAGTCTCAAAATTATGATTTTTAAATCAATGTATTTAAACAAAAATCTAATCAATTTAAAGCAAATATTATGTGGTAGGGGCTTTCCTGGTGACTCAGACAATGAAGAATCTGCCTGCAATGCAGGAGACTTGGGTTTGTTCCCTGGGTCAGGAAGATCCCCTGGAGAAGGGAATGGCTACCCTCTCCAGAATTCTTGCCTGGTGAATTCATGGACAAAGGAACCTGGTGGGGTACAGTGCATAGGATCTCAAAGAGTCAGACACAGCTGAGCAACTAATACTGCTATGTGGTGGCAGATAATAATAATAATGCATCTTATACATAGTGTGTGTGTGGACCTGGTGAATATTGGGAAGGTGGCAGACAAAGGACTGAAGTTTGGAAAACACTACCAAACTTTCTTATGGGTATGATTAATCTGTTCAGCTTCACATTAGAGGAAAATTCAGTGTATTCAAGAAAAGCTGAGAGACTACTCTAGGGCAAGGTTCCTGAAGGACTTTCAGATTGCATCAGATTGTCTATACTTCCTGGAAAATAGATGCAGAAATTCAACAAATAGTCATTCAACACGACCACCCTGGTGGTCGACCAGGGTGAACAGCAGTTAGAGCCTGGTATCAGCCTTCCCAGCTTCTCACCTCATTCCTCATTCTTCCGCCAAAAACAGTGAGCATGCAGGTGGCAGAAATGGATGCGAACTTAAACAGAAATAACCAACAACAGCCACAGAAGACAGACAGAGAAAACAAATTTACTGGAAGGAAAATGAGGACTCACAGAACCAAGAGGAGCTTGTAATTAGGGCAGAACCTGAAGCCCAAAAAGGGGACACACAAGAGTTTCTGGCAGGACGCAGCCATCGCTGCCATGAGAATCCTAATGGAACGCACAGGAGTGTGTCCCTCTCCCAAGATTCCAAGTTGGCTGCAAAGGTCTAACTGGCCAAACCATGTGCTGACTGCCAGGCGGAGGAAAGGGGGAAAGCATGGCCCTCAGCTTCCACGTGGAGGCAAGGCACCTCCTTCTCCAAGACCACACTCAATGGAAATTTCACCCAGCCCAGGAGGATTGGGTAAAAGCTGAAACACCCTGAACATGACAAATGTTTATAAATGTACACACACCCCTGCCCAGGCTCCGCATCTCACTGCTCTCTTGCAATTATATTCAACTTCTCCCTCTCTGTTAGACCTTTTCCTTTGGCCTATTATTAATAACATGTTTGAATCTCTCCTATCATTAAAAATCCTCCTCTATTCACCAGTTAACCTTTCCCTACAAAGAGTCAAAAAGTGTTCTTCACTTACCACCTACACTTCACCACCCACTCACTGCTCATCCCACTGCAGTCTGACATCTGCCTTCCCAACCCCAGCACTGCCCTGAAACCATTATCCTGTACAAAGTCAGCCATGAGCTTCGAGTTACTCACTCTAAAGAGAATGTACCCATCTTGATGTCTCTTGGGTGTTAACCACACTCTGCTTTCCTGAAACACTCCTGCAGCTGGGCTCAGGGCCCCTTCCCTAGCTGTTTACTCAGGAACTGTTCAAAGCAGGCACTGTGGTCAGAACTGGGGAGACAGTAGCAAGCAGGATGACCAGAGTCCCGCCCTGAAGGCACTAAGAATCTTGTGGGAAAATAAGTAAACAGGACAACACATAACATTTATGTCCATCCATGAATTTTAGTGTTCTTTTACATAGGCATCATGCTCCTTTTTAGAATTGTTCTTGCTATTGTGAATGGGATCCTTTCCCCTTTATGTTTTCTAATTTATTATTAATGATATACAGGATAATCAACCATTCTGTGATTTTTGTATTTAACCATCTTATTAAACACATAAGAATTAATAGTTTTCTGGCATGTGGTCTTGAATTTTCTAGGTGGGCAGTTAAATCATCTACAAACTAATGCACAAAATAAGTGCTCAAAAAATATTTGTTGAATGACTATTTGTTGAATTTCTGCATCTATTTTCCAGGAAGTATAGACAATCTGATGCAATCTGAAAGTCCTTCGGGGAACCTTGCCCTAGAGTCTCTCAGCTTTTCTGAATACACCGAATTTTCCTCTACAAATTTTTACTTCCTCTGTGACTTATTTCACCACATTACATAAGCTATGCTCTGATCTTAAATAATTTAGGTGAGTCAGAATGTAAAGAATTCAAGCAGCATTCTCACAGGTAGTAGGGCCTCCATGGCGAATACACTCCTGTTTCTGAAAGACCTTCCATATCAAATCAAAGCATCAAGAGTGAGAGTGTGCAGACATTCAGTCATGTCCAACTCTTTGCGACTGTAACCCGCAAGGTTCCTCTGCCCATGGGATTCTCCAGGCAAGAATACTTCAGTGGGTTGCTGCTCCCTTCTCCAAGGAGTCTTCCTGACCTAGGGATCAAACCCGCATTTCCTGCATTGGCAGGCAGATTCTTTACCACTAGCGCCACCTGGGAAGCCCCAAGAGTGAGAAGCAGCCCCTGCCTTCCACACTGCAGATAGATGCTGTGGGGAAATGCCCTGACTTCTCTCCAAAGGCACAGTCTGACTTTCTGGGTCCGCACACCCTTTCACACACAGACTCTTTCCACAGAGAAGAAGCAGAGAAAGGGAATGCTGAAACTTGCCCTGGTGGCAACATCAATCCAGAAGGACTTGAAAAATTTGAGAAAAGCAAACTGTCCTTCCAGAGATGAATTTGCTCTTTTCATATTTGATTTAAGCAATCCAAACTTTAAGAAAAAAAAATCAGTGAGGGCTAGAGAGTAGGAAGGAGGCAGGAAAACGAGCCCTTTGAAAATTCCTCTGGAGAGCCAACTCAGCCTATTAATATTAACACATGGCACCTCTACCCTTGGATGCTTTTGGAGCTACGTGGACTGGCTCTTGGGAACCCTGCTGTTCCGTGGTGCTTTTTGAATGTTAGTAATAAAACCCACAGCCTCTGAATTAGGCAGGAAAATGTCCACTTTCCTTTGTGCGCACACTTTCACAGGAAACTGCCTCAGGCAGAGAAAAGAAGAAGGAAAACGATGAGAATTCTTAACCACAGGCTGCTTCTTGGTGAGGAAAATCCTTATTTGAGAATCTTACAAGGTGAAGGATGAACAGGAGACAATAACATGAAGCTCAAATTCATCTTGGAAAACTATTTCTTTCTGAGAGAGACTCGATTATTGATACTGCTTGGTAACTTGAAACCATCTGTACTCGGAGTACTAAAGTGCAGTGAAAGCAGTGTGGAACATCGGGCTCAACACAGAAAATGACTGGAGCGAAGAAAGACTTTTATAAATTAGAAGAAAGGAAAATAAGTGCCTCAGCCATTCCCTTAGATACTTGAGGTCTCTTACTAGACAGTCAGACTTGACCTTAAACACAGAGATTCTCCCCACCAAGCATCCAGAATGGGATGGGACTTATTGGGCATTGCACACTCAGCCACACGGCTCCAGCTTGAGTTCTCTGAACCAGCCTGCTTCTCTGCCAAGTTCTCCCAATCCCTCTTAACCAGCTGAATCTTACCTGGCTTCAAGGTCAGCTGAGACAACACTTCCTCCAAAATTCTCCACTAATCATCCAGACCCTGGGGCCACTTTGTAGCATCATTACAATGGATTATCATTGTCCACTTAGTCACCTGTCTTTTCCCTGTAGACACCCCATCAGCTGGCACTGAAAATCGCTCACCTGACAGAGAGCCTGGTACATGCTAAGAAACTCAATAAACTTTGTTGAATGAGTGAAAAGGGTATAGACCAGCATAGCATTTCTGGGGGCAGCAAGTCACCCTCTTGCCTTAGGGCTGCATTCTGTTTGAAATGAAAGCATTTTCAAGGTTAAATATATTCTTAGAGTCACATTTAATTGGCTTGCTTCCCAAACACTAAATCATTTAGTTCCAGAAGGCAGGTTTTTTTTTCTCCCTCAGCAAACATTTCTTAAAGAAAAGTAGATGAAGAAAATGGAACATTACCAAGGAGCTGCAAAGATGTCCAAACACTGCCGAAAATGTCCCATGGGTTTGCCCACTTGGAGAGTATCTATAAATATTTCCCTCACTTAGGCTATTAAGACAAAATTATCTTAAAAACACTGTCTAAACAGTAAGCCACCAAGGTTTCCTAGTAATTCCTTGCCCTTCCTTACTCTCCTTTCCAACACAACTGGATATGAGATGTCTCTTATTTTAGGGTTATAGTGGAAATATTTGGCCTTCTTGATCATCTCTCAAGAAAAGGCAAAACAGTTAAATTTAGAATTCGATTAAAAGAGCTTTTAACCCTTCATTCAGGTATATTTGCTTGCTCAGGCTGCCTAACAAAATATCAACATGCCCAGTGGCTTAAACAGCAGAAATGTATCATCTCACCGTTCTGGGCTCTAGAAGTTTTGAGGTCAAGTTGTAGGCAGGATAGTTTCCTCTGAGATCTCTCTCCTTGACTTGTAGATGGCTTTCTTTTCTTCTCTCTGTTCATATCTGCGTCCAAATTTCCCCTTCCTATAAGGACATAGGTCATATTGATATAGTACCCACCCTAATGAGCTCATTTTAACTTATTCACCTCTTTATGGACCCTATCCTCAAATACAATCACATTCTGAGGGACTGGAAGGTTATGACTTCAACATATGACACCATTCCACCTACAACATGATGGTAGAGTTTATTTCCTTGGACATTTGTGGGCAGAAATGAAAGACATATAGGCATAGACCCATTGACTGCTTATCTTCAAGAATAAAAAAGGACGTGACACCTGTCCATCCAATGTGGGATGCTCTCCAGCAGAACTTCCCAAGATGGGAAGAGCAGTGGTTTGATTCTTCTGTGGTTTGAATGGTCCTCTTTCCATCAGAGTAGGAACAAACTAACTAAAGAGGTTGGTTTCCCTTTTCCCTTCCATTTCCAAAGAACTGGGATACGGAGAGCGGACGTAGAGTTGTCAGAGATGGGTGCAGGAGGACCCATCTAGTCCGTTCCCAGGGGTTAGATGCCCCTGTTATTAGTGCAAAGCTGTGCTCAGGGTGAGGGTAATGGGTTGTTTCTCTGAGGGAAAGTGGAGTGAAAAGTGAACTTTTGGGGGTTGCAGATCACATCTGCTCTGACTTTGATTAAACACGCAGCAGACTGCTTTTAGGAGATAAACAGTGTTTAATAATATAGCCTCAACATCCCATCACTCTTCATCAAGACATGGAGATTTTTCTGAGCAGATGGGAAAGCCCACTAGCACCAACGTCACTTACCTTCATTTGCAGGAGCAAGAAGACTTGGAAAGAAATACTGGAGATGTCCACACGTGTCCCTGCAGTGGACACTAATTTTTCCTTGTGTCCTCTCTCATTTCTACTTTACATGTTCAGATCACATGGATTTTCCTTTAGGGACAATCCCTGATATTCCTGCTACTGAAAATTTGCCATAGTTCCTATCTTTTCCAAAGGCTTCTCTTTCAGAATTACCTTGGATTCTGCGAGCTATTTATATCTCCTGCCCAGACTTTGCTCTCAGATCCCACTCACATGCCCAGCTGCTACCTGTCTCCTCCTCTTAAATATTTAGCAGACAACCCAATATCCAGTCTAACTCCTGACCCTCCCCTAACCCTGCTCTAGACACGTTCTTCTAGTTACTCAGGCTGAAAGCCCTGGAGTCATCTCTGATTCCTGTTCATCTCTCCTATTTCTCAAGCAGCATCTGAGGACCTCTTACCGGCTCTCCTTTCAAGCGCGCCCAGAATCCAGTTTCTCAGCCTCCTTCTGGCCACTGTCAGCTTTTGCACCATTTACTGCAACTGCCTCATACTCTGCCTCCTTGCTTCCACAGTCTCCTCCCCTAGCAGCCAGAGTATAACTTCTAAAATGAAAATTAGAGAGTATCACTCCCCGGTTCAGACCCTTCAGGCGCATCTTCGAACTTAGAGTCAATTCTAAAGTCCCTGCCATGGCCGACCAGAACCCACAAGGTCTGGGGCCCCTTTTCACTCTCCTCCTAACTCTCTCTGCTCCAGCACCTGTCGCTGCCTGCCGCCCTGAGTCATCCCAGCATGTGACTGCCTTCAGGAGCTCTGGCAGGCACGGCTGACCCTTCAACTACCTCACGTCTCCTCTCTCAATGAAGCCTGCCCTGACAACCTTATCAAAAGTGTCACCTCATCACTCTTGACCCCTTCACCTTGCTCTGCTTTTATTCATTCTACATAATAACCTATCACTTCTCATGTATGCTATAACTTATTTTTCTTTAATATTTACTGTCTGTTTGCCCACAGCCCTTCCCCAACAAGAGACTAATTCTATAAGCTCAAGCATCTTTATTTTTTCCATGAAGTATCCCAACACCTAGAATACTTCCTGGCACATATTAGGTGCTCAATAAATAGTTTTTCAATGAATAACAATATCCTTTTAGTGAATCCCTTTTAATTTAGTCTAGCCCACGTCTGTTACTGTTGCTTGCAAACAAAGCATCTCAACCAACAGAGTGCCCTACTCTGAGCAGAGTGTCTGAAAGGAGAACCTGTTATATTTTTCTGCAAAGAAGAAGGGATCAAACAGTAAAGATTCACTATATAGCACAGGGAACTATATTCAATATCTTGCAATAAACTGTAGTGGAAAAGAAATTAGGGACTTCTTTGGTAGCTCAGAGAGTAAAGAATCTGCCTTCAATGCAGGAGACCCAGGTTCAATCCCTGGGTCAGGAAGATCCCCTGGAAAATGGAATGGCTACCCACTCCAGTATTCTTGGCTGGAGAATGCCATGGACAGGGCAACCTGGCGGGTTACAGTCTGTGGGGTCGCAAAGAGTCTGACACAACTGAGTAACTAATGCTAAAATGTCACTTTCACTTCAAGAGTATATATTTATGCATGTATAATCAAATCACTTTGCTATATACCTGAAAGTAACACAATATTGAAAATCAACTACACTTCATAAAAAAGAAAAAAATAGATCAAAGGCAAAGAAAAGATACAGACTTTTTGCTCATCTCTTCATTGAATTCAGCTCTGACAGAACAGCTGGCCCTTCCTACCTTCTCTGTTGATAGAAACCAGTAGAAACATCTCTAGCTTTGGAGCTAGGAAACTCTTCTGTGTACCTTGATCATGCTGTTTATGGATGATATGAACTTGAGTGTCCCTGGGCCTCAATTTCCTCACCTCTAAAGCACAGCTGATGAACGTTGGGGTTGTCATGAAGCTTAAATGAGACAATGAATGTGACTCATCCAGCACAGGCCTGGGAGTTGATGAAGTGAGTCTTGCTCCTTCCAGTCAGAGCATCTCAACATTGTGAGTAAGAGTATGGGCTTTGGGCCAGGCAATCTGGTTCAGATTCCACCTCCACCACTTGTATCAGTGAACCTTGGGCACATCACCTGGCCCCTCTGAGCCTCCACTTCCGCGTCTGTAAAATGGGTTATCAAGTGTAGCCTGCCTCAGAGGATGAACAGGGGAATCACTGAGTTCATGCCCATTAGGTGTTTAATGCAGAACCTGCCACATGCAAAGCACTCAGTAAATATTTTTTGCTGCTCTCACTGGGCTTAGTGAATGTTCACTTTCCTCCCTGTGATAAGAGCTTCAGCCCCTGAGCCAGACCAACCATTTATTTCTTTTTCTCTTTTGATGTCAGCAATGACACAGAACTTGCCCCAACAACCTGGCTCCCTGGAATATTTTGATAGGATAACAAAAATTATGTTTCTTGAGCTTTATCCAGCTATAGTCCTACAACTCCTGGCCTGGAACTGTCAAAATAAGCCGGAAACACAGGCTTTCTGCCAAATCCTCTTCGGGAGGCAGGGATTTCACACGCAGTCCTTTCTTTCTCCCCGCACCATCCCCACCCCCACCCAACCCAATTCTTCTTGGCAGCACACTGTGTCAGCCTTGCTCCAGTGGGCTGGGAAAACAAGGGTTTATTTTAGCTCCCTTCGGCAGGGCACAGTGGTGTGGAGAAGACTCGAGGGTAGAGACACATGAGGATGCAGTTCAAAAATGCACGTGAGAGGCTGCCAGACTACACCGGGGCGCTGGAGGCCAGGGCTATGGCTGCTGTGCCCTCACAGCTGACTCGGAGACACAGCTTATGAAACCCTGCATGTTGATCAGAAATCAGTGCAGCTAAGGACAGGCAAGGATGCCTCTCCACCTTGGACTCAGTCTTCCAAGGCCACCTGAGATGCCAGGGCAGCAGCCGGCCGCCAAACCTTGTTGAGGCATCACTGTAACTCCTTTGTCACTTCTGATTTTGATATGAATATTGCAAGACAGAGACCCTCCTGCTTCCTAAGGTCTTTGGAGTCAGGAATCTATATAAACAATTCTGCCCCGGGCTCACACAAACACACCATTTCCAGGGCATCTGCCCCCTGTTCTGATCAGGAAGGCTGGGCTATCATAGGTTAGCCTCCCACATGAACAAACGAAGCCCTTTTGGAAACCACTCTGTTGCACCTATATGTTATCAGCTGTAAAAATGTAGCCCTCTGACTGACACAGAAGTCACTCCCGCGTCACTTCCCTCCAAGCACATACATTTAGAGATAACTCATTGTCTTCCTTTGGTCCCCTTTCTCACTTAGAGAGGACTATATTGGTCATGACTCTTGAGGACAGTTGACAGAAGCCAACCTGAGCTTAGCATAAGCAAAAAATTGGAGGCCTAGGGGCCCCTGTGACTGAGAAGCTGAGTAGTGGTCCAGCTTCAGGCATAGCTGCATCTAAATGTCCAAAAAATATTGCCAGACGTGAGTTTCTCTGTATACGCTCTGCTTTCTTCCATACCCACCCTTCTCCCAGGTATTTTATCTTCATGTGCCTCAAGGATGGGTCCCAGCAGCTCCAGTTAAAAGCCTCATTCTTGTTGTTCAGTCACTCAGTCTATTTGACTCTTTTCAAGCAGACATCTCGCCAGTTTGATCTCCCCAGGAAGGAGAATCTGCCTTTGCCAGCATTTCCAGCAAAAATCCCAACAAGGATGCTGCCATGACTCTGACTGGCCCTGGTTGAGTCATACTTGCCCATGAGCCAAACAGTGCAACTAGGGGCATGTAAGGTTCTCATACAACCCTTGTTTGAATAGCTGTTATTAATTGTCTACTATGTGCCAACTTTAACTACATTATCTCTTTCCAGACAATGAAACATAATTTAAAATGTTAAATAATTTGCCAAACTTCAAATCCCCAAAATGGGCCAAAATTTTGGCCCAGTTCTCCTATACCCCATATTAGAGTACCAGTTTCCCTGCTGCTTCAGAATAAGTGAACGCCCATATAATATGCATTCCATAAACATGTATTAGGCACCTACTGTGCACCAGGCACTGAGCTAAGATGACTGTTATGGCTGAAAGGTCATGGGAGAATTTTAGGCACTAGCTTCTTTAGAAAGCCCCACCTGGGCCCCTTCTGGAAGATGACCTCATAGTACTAGGATGAGACAGAGCTCATCAGATACTCCTTGGTAGCAGAACTTTTCCAAAGAGGACTAGGTCACAGTTTTCAATGTTTTCCCTACCTGTCTGATTCACTCTCAAGTTGCTCACCATCATAGGTAAAATAAAAATGAAAAAAGTGTCACAAACTAGTTTGACCCCAACTATACTTTGCCTGTCCCACAAAATATTTTGGCCTACATTGGATTTGTTGCCAATATTGAAGAGACAGGACATTTCACAATCAATGCCAAGTTTCTTTTTTTAAATTTTTTAAATCGAAGTATAGTTGATTTGCAATGATTCAGGTATACAGTAAAGTGATTCAATTACACACACACACACACACACACACACACACACATATATGTTTGAATAGGATCAGGGCCTCTTGCTGCTTCTCCCAGTATCTTTCCCTGCTGCTCAGGCAGCTTCTGAACCCCTAAGACCAGACACCCCAGTCCAACCACTAGCCTTCTCTCAGAAGGAATGAAGTCCTCCCCCCACCCCACCTGCTGAGTCTCACTCAGTCCCCAGGGCTCTATATTGCCAGGTAGGGGGCTGGGACCAGTGAGGGGGATGAAGGGAGCACCCAGAAGCAAGTGGCAATGTGCCCAGCTGAGCTGGTAAGATGATCCCAACTTTACAAAGGAGGAAAGTACAGCTTGGAGAAGTTAATGACTATGACCCTGGGCATGGCCTCTCTGTTTCCATCTCATCTTCAGTATAATGAGAGTAATTTACAAATCTCCCAGTTTTTTTTGTGAAATTTAGAAATAGCCTTGTATGCATTCATTTGCTTAAGATAATTAGGGATTATCCTATACCTCAGGCACCGTACTGGGCACGAATTGACAACACCATCAAGCAGACACAGTCCCTACCTGTAGGGAGTTATAGGCAGGGTGTGCATATGTGCATGTATGTGTGCATGCAGGGGTGTGGGGGGAGGGGGAGGGGAAGGGAAGGACCACTGAGGGGCATTCAGGAGGCTTACAGCGCATCACAGTGGGGATAATCTTGGATTCACTGGGGTTCAGGAAGGTTGTGCCATTTCAACGTGGAGCTGTTATAACACAAAGAAAATCAGTTTGACTAGAGCAAAAATGTGCCTGAAAGAGAGGAAAGACAGGAGACCAGGGGGGAACCTGGGCCTAGAGGACTGTATAACTTGTGCCATAGGAGTGGTATTTCTTTCTAAGGGCAATAGTGAGTCATTTTAAGCAGGGTGGGCGAGGAAATGAAGAGAAATGGGGTTTTCCCTACAATAATCTTCCAAGAAATCCTTTGGCACCTACAATTTATCTCAATTCAGCAGGCTAAGCAATTCCACTGAATGTCAGTCGGATCACACCATGCCTCCACTCAGTTCCCTCCAATGGCTCCCCATTTACCTCTGTGCCAAAGTCCTCATGAGCCTTGGAGACCTGGCCAGTCTTCCCCCTGCTCATTTTAGGCAACCCACCAGCCACACGGTCCAGCCACCCCAGCTTCCCCCCAGGGCTTGGTTGCTGCCTCACCTGCAATGCCATCCCCTCTTCACCTCTTTGCTCAAATCTTACCTTCCCAGTGAAGCTTACCAGGATCACCCACATAATACCAAAGACAATCCCCACAGGACCTCAATACCTCTCTCCTGCTTTTATACCTGGTTTTGCTTTTTCTGTAGTGCCCATCTTCTAACAAACCATGGTCCATAGACCATCAGGAATACACCTGCAGTGGCGCATCCTCAGTTTATCACTGTTGCAGGTACCAGGGAACCACGGACCATCCTGTTTGGTACAATGAGCAATAAACTCATCTTGCTCAACTACTCTTGTGTTTCTGGGGGTCTTTGGCTGGAAGACATGGGCAACACTATAGAAATTCCTACTTTGTTCTGTTTATTTCCTGTCTCCCTCTTCTAGCTCCATGAAGGTAGAGATGTTTGTGCTGCTCTGTTAACTGATGCAGCTGAGTGCCTAGAACAATGTCTAACATACAATAGAGGCCTAATCCATATGTACTGAAGGGATTAATTAACCTAAGAGCTAATAAGATGTGGGGATTCGTTGAGAAAGGGAGGCAGAGAGAAGAGCTACAGATGACCCCAGGCTGGCTTTGGTAATGAGATGGGGGAAATGTGTCATTTTCCAAGATGGGGAAGACTAGAAAATGGGCGGATTTGCAGGATGGAGGTGGAGGTGGAGAGGAATTGACAAACTTGAGCTATTTCCAGTCACAATATCATCAACTCATCTTCCTGTGTCAGCCTTTTCCCCCCTCACTGTGCCACCAACAATTACAACTCACACCCATACCCCACCTTTCCCCGGAGGTATCTCAGCTCTCAGTGAGCTTCCCCAGCAGTACAAATAGTAATGCCATCATAACATATGCCAGGCACTGGTCTAAACACTGGACACAGATAATCCTACTTAGTCAACATCCTTATGATTTCAAAGATGGGTAAACCAAGGCACGGGGAGGCGTAGGAAGTTATGAGTGGCCAAGTAGGGATTTGAACATAGGTTGTCCAACTAGAGTCTGAACTACTCCAGGGCATTCAGCAGCCATGGACCCAGAGGCCAGGAGGAAAACGTGGGTTGAGGGGATGACATGGCAACAAGGCAAACTTGCTTTGGGGTATAGCAAAGGAACCCATTTTTTGTCCATGCAACAAACACTGCTCTGTGCCCTGCGGGTAACCCCAAAGGCTGTCCAAAGCCCTCAGAGCATCCAGGTCTCACTCAGGCCTGTCACAACTGCTTGAGTCAACCCTGCTGCATTATGTAACAGGAAGGGACTGGCACCTCAGACATGATGCACCAACTGAGAAACTCATAAAAATTTTAAAAGGAGTGAAGCCCAGCCCTTCTCTCCCCACCAAAGGAGAGCAGCCGAGATCTGAAAAACAGGGTTATTAACTCCACCAGGCACCCGAGTTGCCATGGATACCACCAGCCCAGCGTGATGCTCCTTCTGCCCCTTAGTCCTGAAACTGCTTTGCTCTTCAGTCCTGACTCATGCTGGGAAACAGGATTTTTCTCCCCACCTCCCCAAAACCAGTCCTCAGAACACAAAAGGTATTTGAGGACTCAGAGCTGAGAGAGCTCATTGTGCTCCATTTCTTCTTCTCAATCACTGATTTCTTTCAGACTCCTTTGTGCATAAAGCTAGCTGCATTTTCATTAACATGAGGGTATGTGGGAGCATGATAGTGCACTTAAAAAGTACGTATCTTCATACCCATGCTGTTCACCTTGGTCTGAAGAAAGGGGACCAAGAAGCAAATTAGTCAGTTCAAGTGTCTATATGTTTGCCTATTACAAAAATGGTCACTGGTGACTCTGAGACTATATTAAAATTGCAAAACTCAGCACCGTACAATGAAACTTCACTTTGGTCCCTTAGTGAAGCCCCTAAGTTCCACCACTGAAGAGACAGTCATTGATCCTTATCCCTGTGATTGATCCCTGAGACTGCACACAAAACTGCTTTCGCCAAAGTTCTCAATAAACATTTGTTAGATAAATATATTTGAATGTTGCTTTTAACTTTTTGAATACTTCTTGCCTCATTTAGGGCTTCCCTGGTGGGTCAGATGGTAAAGAATCTGCCTGCAATGCAGGAGACCTGGGGTCAATCCCTGGGCCGGGAAGATCCCCTGGAGAAGGGAATGGCTACCCACTCCAGTATACCTGCCTGGAGAATTCCATGGACAGAGGAGCCTGGTGGGCTACAGTCCATGGGGTCGCAAAGAGTCAGACACAACAGAGAGCAACTTTCACTTCACTTTACTTCTTTACCTCATTTAAGCCTCACAACTACATGGAGTCAACAGTACAGTTGCCCAACACAGGCCAAAGTGAGCAACATAAATGATAACCATTTAAAAGCACTACAGTAGAAGTAAAGTAGAGAATTCCAGAAAAACATCTACTTCTGCTTCATTGACTACACTAAAGCCTTTGACTGTGTAGATCACAACAAACTGTGGAAAATTCTTAAAGAGATGGGAATACCAGACCATCTTACCTGTCTCCTGCAAAACCTGTATGCAGGTCAAGAAGCAAAAGTTAGAACAGGACAGGAAACAACAGATTGGTTCAAATTTGGGAAAGGGGTACATCAAGGCTGTAAATTGTTATCCTGCTTATTTAACTTTTATGCAGAGTACATTATGTGAAATGCCAGACTGGATGAAGCTTAAGCTGGAATCAAGATTGTGGGGAGAAATATCAGTAACCTCAGATACGCAGATTATACCACCGTTATGGCAGAAGACTAAGAGGAATTGAGCCTCTTGATGAAGGTGAAAGTGGAGACTGAAAAAGATGGTTTAAACTCAACATTCAAATAAATGAAGATCATGACATCCGGCCCCATCACTTCATGGCAAATAGACAGGGAAACAATGAAAACAGCGACAGACTTTATTTTATTGGGCTCCAAAATCACTGCAGGCAGTGACCACAGTCATGAAATTAAAAGACGCTTGCTCCTTGGAAGAAAAGCAATGACCAACCTAGACAACATATTAAAAAGCGGAGATATTACTTTGCCAACAAAGGTCCGCCTAGTCAAAGCTATGGGTTTTCCAGTAGTTGTGTATAGATGTGAGAGCTGGACAATAAAAAAGGCTGAGCACTGAAGTACTGATGCCTTCACAACTGTGGTGCTGGAGAAGACTCTTGAGAGTCCCTTGGACTGCAAGGAGATCAAACCAGTCAATCCTGAAGGAAATCAACCCTGAATATTCTTTGGAAGGACTAATACTGAAGCTGAAGCTCCAATACTTTGGCTACCTGATGCGAAGAGCCAACTCATTAGAAAAGACCCTGATGCTGGGAAAGATTGAAGGCAGAAGAAGGGGGTGACAGAAGATGATATGGATGGATGGCATCACCAGCTCAATGGATGTGAGTTTGAGCAAACTCCAAGAGATGGTGAAGGACAGGAAAGCCTGGCGTGTTGCAGTCCATGGGGTCACAAAGAGTAAGACATGACTGAGTGACAACAACAATAACTAGAAATGCATCAATCCTAACTGGACTGATGGATGGGCAGAGGGTCCATAGATGGAGAGAGATGCTAAGTAGCAAATACAGCGGGATGGGAAAAGAACTGTGTTGGACAAATCTCAAAGGTCCTTTTGTTTTCCCAAATTTGATGTTTATATATTGATTCCCTCAGCATTTATCAAATATTTACTATAATATAATAGGAAGATAAATTAACATTAGTCAACTGAAAACCACTTAAGATTAACCTTCACAGCTACTCAGAATTGAGACAGAGGGTGAGTTCAGGGGCTCGCTTACACTGAGGTAGCAAATATCATTAAAACGTCAGGGCTTAAGATGACAAAGGCCCTCCCACAGATTAGCTGGGGGCTTTGCTCAGACATCCCCACCTACATTGTCATCTTTTTTGTTCTTAGAGCTCAGTTGACAGTGAACCAATATACTTGACTGATGGAAAGAAGACAGTCCAGCAAAGCATAGATGTCTCTGAGGCGCCTTCTTATTTCATCAGCTAAAGCAGTAGAGCCACATGGCCAAAGAAGAAGCGGGTATGTTGAACCATGACATCGTCCTCGGGCAGGGTGATGCACGAGCTACCCTGGGCTTTCTCTTCTATTAGACTGCAAGCTCCTTGAAGTCAGTCTCCATGGAGTTTTCTTTGTCCTAATTATGCAAAATACGAAGCCTAGGAAACTTCCACCTCTCTGAAACTCAGTAAACATTTGCCATTGATAACTGAATCTCTTAATATCATTACCCTTTAAGAACAGTAACTCATTTTAAGTATAATAGCCTTATCCTGAGCCTGCTCCAGGATGAAATCCCACGGATGGTATTCAAGGTGGTTCTTAGAACCTGTGGAAAAAGGCCTTCTATGGTTTTCTTTGCCTGGTTGCTATCTGAGGCTCAGCAGTAGGACACCCTCTCTTTCTGGAAGTGATAGGCGTGATAATAAAAACTCACTGGAGTGGGGCAATTGGGAGGGAGATAACTAATAGCCAGCAGCATGGAGGAGGAAGGGCTTAAAAGAAACCATGAGGTTTGTTTCCAAGGCACAGACTGCCTCTCCCCTGTGCAGCCCGCTCGCCCCCTGGGCTCTTCCCCTCCACCGATGTCTTTGTGGCTACTCCTTGCTGTGCTGTACAAAGCCAGGCCCCCTCCCCAGAGGCCACTGAGCCAGATGATTCACGATGTACAATCTGGTACATTCTGACACTGGCTTCTGTGAAAGCCAGCTTGGCTCTAAAGCTGCAAAGTACAAAGCCCTGCACAGCAAAAGCCAAACAGGTACATAAATGAATCAATACTCAAACACTCAGCACATTCACACGTATTTACTACAGAAACATACTGGCTCAGGCTCAATACCCAGGCTCCTAACTGTGTGAGTCAATATCACTCGTCAATTAAAAACGAGAGAAGTTTTATCACTCCCCCTGACACCCCAGACTCCTGGCTCATAAAATGGATTTCAAGTCGGTGTAAATAGCTTGCTTTGCCCAGCAGCTGTGTTCCTGAAAAGTTTCTTGTAAATCAAATCCTCTTTTAAAATGCATGAAACTTTCGGTTTAAAAGGAACCCTGTGATTAATCCTTTTGTAAGGCAAAGAATCTTTCTGTGATATAAAATCACCACTATCATCTGCCTCTATCTCACTCTTTCTCCTCCACCCCACCCCTCCTGGAGGTCACCTGCCCCCACCCACTCCATTCTGTAAGGTCAGTTTTAGGCATAAATAACATGTTTAAAAGAGGACTTACATTTTCGTGACTTGGAAGCAAACCAAAGCCCATCTTTTTTAACATGAATCTTACAAACACCCTGAAAGGGTGGCCCGTGGAATATATATCGCTTGTTTGCAGATACCACAATGCACAATCACCAGAAATGCTGATGAGCTTGGCTATGAAAGGAACTAGCTGATATTCTCTGAGATAATGGCTCATCATCTCTCGCTCAGCCCAAAACTTAAGACAGCAGAGATACAGTGAGGATACCTTTATCTCCCACCCTAGTCCACCCCATCTCTGTGGTGAAGACTGAAAAATAGATTGAATCATGGAAAATACAATTCTCTAAGAGTCATTGGGAACATCATTCTCTAACTTTGCCAAAGGTAAAGTTGAAGACTAAGCCAGCATTTCTCAATCTTTACTCATCTAAGAGTTTTACTATGCCCATGTACCTACTGCCTATAGCATTATTTACTCAGTAGCTCTTGTTAGGTTGACTCCCCACTTTTTACTTAGCCTCATGAGAGGCAATGAGATTTATAAAAGTGCAAGTTTGAGATGTAGGTATATATTTTTGGATACATTAAAATAAACTGATCATTTTTTTAAAAATTGAGCTCATCCATGTGCCACCTAAAATCATCCTGTGGGTCACTACTGATACATAAGCCACACTCTGCCGATATCAGACTAGATGGCCTCTCCTAGTCTGGGTAATGGTGGTCTCAATTCTCTGACCGCTGTTTTCACACCTGTGTCTACATTCGTTCAACAGACACTGCTGAGTAACTACTGTCTATGGGTGCTGTGCTCAGTATGGGTGATGAAAGAGGAAGAGCCTTTGTATCTTTGGAAGCTTACAAGTGGCAGAGTTCAGTTCAGTCACTCAGTCGTGTCCGACTCTGCGACCCCATGAATCGCAGCACGCCAGGCCTCCCTGTCCATCACAAACTCCTGGAGTTTACTCAAACACATGTCCATCGAGTCGGTGATGCCATCCAGCCATCTCATCCTCTGTCATCCCCTTCTCCTCCTGCCCCCAATCCCTCCCAACATCAGGGTCTTTTCCAATGAGTCAGCTCTTCGCATGAGGTGGTCAAAGTATTGGAGCTTCAGCTTCAACATCAGTCTTTCCAGTGAACACCCAGGACTGATCTCCTTTAGGATGGACTGGTTGGATTTCCTTGCAGTCCAAGGGACTCTCAAGAGTCTTCTCCAATACCACAGTTCAAAAGCATCAACTTTTTGGCACTCAGCTTTCTTCACAGTCCAACTCTCACATCCATACATGACCACTGGAAAAACCATAGCCTTGACCAGACGGAACTTTATTGGCAAAGTAATGTCTCTGCTTTTTAATATGCTATCTAGGTTGGTCATAACTTTCCTTCCAAGGAGTAAGCGTCTTCTAATTTCATGGCTGCAGTCACCATCTGCAGTGATTTTGGCAGAGGGACAGGCTAAATCAAAGAGAGTTGTAACACAGTGCGTTGTACAAAGATCTGAGGGAGCACAGAAGAGGAGAAATGAACTCTCCCTCAGGGCAACAGAGCGCTGTAGCTCAGCTTGGAAGTATGGATGAGATTCCCCCAATGGGAGGAGTGAAGGAAAGGCATTCCTGGAGAGAGAATAGCTATGTGCAGAGGCCCAGGGTATGTGACAGGACAGCATGGGTTTGGGAGGGCTGAGTGCTCTGCATGGCAGGACAGGTGGCACGTTTTAAGATCAAACCATAGAGATTTTTGTGTAGGACATTAAGTGATAATGTCCTCAAGGTTCATCCATTTTGCAGCACGTTTCCTCCCTTTTTAAGCCTGAATAATATTCTACTGTATGCTGTTATGAACTGACTTGGATCTCCCCAAAATTCATATAGTAAATCCCTAATCCTCATGTGACTGAATTTGGAGAAAAGGGCTTTAAAGAGGTAAATAAGTTTAAATGAGCTCATGAGGGCAGGACTTTAATCCAATTGGACTGAAGCCCTTAAAGAAGAGAAGAGACACTAGGGAGACAAAGTTGCGGAGAAAAAGAATTTTGGGGACATGGCTGCTGGCCTCCTGCAAACCAAAGAGAGAAGATTCAGTAGAAAGCAACCTTGCTGACATATTGATCTTAGACTTCCAGCCTCCAAAACTGTGAGAAGATAGATTTTTTGTTGTTGTTGTTTAAGCCACCTAGTTTATGGTATTTTGTTACAGTAGTCCTAGAAAATTCATAGATATGTATGAAATGCATTTTATTTATCCATTTATTTGCCAATGGACATTTGGGTTGCTTCCACCTTATGGTTATTGAGAATAGTGTTGCTATGAATTTGGGGGTACAAGTATCTCTTCAAGATTCTGCTCTCAATTCTTTTGGATAACTATCCAAATGTGGAATTTCTGGATCATATGGTAATTCTATTTAAAAACAATTTTTTTGGAGACACCTCTGAGAAATGGAATATTTCCTGCTATATCAGTAAACAATGGATGTCATAGTCACCAGCAATTGCAGCCCACATGGGTGGTGGGCTGGTGAGCCTTGAGGGAACTCAGGAAGGAAAGAATACCTGCCACCTAGCAGTCATCCGACTGCATCCACTCTCTATGGTGAGCCCTGAGGAAATGCAGGGTGTGAGAACACAGGACACTGGCCCCGGTAAGTTGAAGAATTATTTCAGTAAGCTAAGGAATGATTGCGTCTTCCCACATACAGAAAAGTACTAAATTCCTTAACTTGAGACATCTGGTTTTCTTTCATTTACAATAATCTTTTGATGTTCTGACTACCTTACCCTTTACTGCAAAACTTCTATGTAACCTGGCTCCCCAACTCCTCCTCTTTGGAGTATTTCTTTCAGGGTTACTTGAGTTGCTATCTCCCAGGCTTGAAATTCTAAAAATTCCCACTGAACAAAACATAACCTTTACATTGTGAATGTTTTTAAGTCCACATCTCTATACTGTTTTCCATACTGGCTGCACCAATTTACAATCTTACCAACAGTGCACAATTTTATTTCATTGTATGTGGATATCAGGTTTTCCTAACACCATTTGTCCTTTCCCCACTGAGTGGCTTTGGTACTCTTGTTGCAAATCTTTTGACTGTACACATAAAGGTGTGTTTCTGGGTTCTCTATTCCTTTGCTCTATAAGCTTGTCTTTATGCCAGACAAGACTGCCACTCTGTTCTGATAACTGCAGCTTTGTAATATATTTAGAAATTTAGGAAGGGTGAAATCACTAACTTTCTTCTAATTTTTCAAGATTGTTTTGGGTATTCATATGAATACCTGAGATGTCATATGAATTTTAGCATGGATTTTCTATTCCTACAAAACATGCCATTGAGATTTTGATAGGAAATGCATTAAATACGTAGATTGCTTTGGGGAACAGTGAAATCTTTAAAAATAGAAAGGTTTCTAGTCCATAAACAAAGGATGTCTTTCATTTATTTGTGTTTTCTTTCATTTCTTTAGGCACTGTTCTGTAGTTTCTAGTGTATAAGTTTTAATCTCCTTGGTTAAGTTTAAGTATTTTTTTCAGATTATTGTAAATGGAATTGATTTTTTAATTTCATTTTGGGATTGTTCTTTATTAGTGTATAGAAACACAACTGATTTTATGGATTTCTTTTTTATCCTGCAATTTTACTGAATTTATTTATTAGTTCTAACAATTTTGGGGTAGAATCTTGAGAATTTTCTACAGGTAAGATCATGCTGTGTGCAAACATATAACTTTATTTCTTCCTTTCCAATTTGGATGTGCTTTATTTGTCTTTCTTGACTAATCGCTCTGCCTAGGACTTCCACTACAATGTTGAAAGAAATGATGAGAGCACCCTATCTTATTCCTGATGTTAGAGGAATAGCTTTCAGTATTTCATCACAGAGTATGATATTAGCTGTGGACTTTCATATATAGCCTTTCTTATGTTGAAGTTTTTCACCTTTATTCCTTGAAAGAAAATTCATGAATGTTTTTATCAGAAAAAGTTCTTCAATTTTGTCACTGCTCTTTTTGTATCAACTGAAATAATTATGTGGTATTTTTACCTTCCTACTATTAATGTAGTATATTAAATTGATTAACTTTTGTATGTTGATCCATACATTCAAGATATAAATCCCAGTTGGTCATGGTTATAATCCTTTTAAGGTACTTTTGATTTAGACTTGCTAGAATTTTGTTGAGGATTTTTGCATCTATAGTCATTAAATATATTTTTAACTATTGGAAGTTTTATGGAGGTTTTGGCAGGAGAAGGTTGTTTGTCTTAGTGTATCTTTCTCTGGCTTTGGTATCAGGGTAATGCTAGCTTCATAGAATGAGTTTGGAAGTGTTCACTTTTCTTCATGTTTTAAAGCATTTATAGCTATAAATGCTCCTCTTAACATTGCTTTCATGCCATCCATAAGTTTTAATGTGCTGCGCTTTCATTCTCATTTATCTCAAGATATTTTCTAATTTCTTGTCATTTCTTCTTCAACTAATCAGTTATTTAAGAGTATGTTGCCTAATTTCCACATATTGAAATTTCCACATGTGGATTTTTCAGCTTTCCTTCTACTATTAATTTCTAATTTCATTTCACTGATTGGAAAAGACACTTGGCATGATTTCACAAGGAGAGATAAGAAAGCCTTCTTAGGTGAACAGTGCCAAGAAATAGAGGGAAAAGATAGAATTGGAAAGACCAGAAATCTCTTCAAGAAAATTGGAGATATCAAGGGAACACTTCATGCAAGGACAGGCACAAGAAAGGACAGAAATGGTGAAGACCTAACAGAAGCAGGAGAGATTAAGAAGAGATACAAGAATGCACAGAAGAACTCTACAAAAAAGTCTCAATGAACCAGATAAGCATGATGGTGTGGTCACTCACCAAGAGCCAAACATCCTGGAAAGTGAAATCAAGTGGGCCTTAGGAAGCATTACTACGAACAAAGCTAGTGGAGGTGATGGAATTCCAGTTGAGCTATTTCAACTCTAAAAGATTGTGCTGTTGAAGTACTGCACTCAACATGCCAGCAAATTTGGAAAACTCAGCAGTGGCCACAGAACTGGAAAAGATCAGTTCCCATTTCAATCCCAAAGAAAGGCAATGCCAAAGAAAACTACCACACAATTGTGCTCATTTCACATGCTGTCAAGATAATGCTCAAAATCCTTCAGGATAGACTTCAAAAGTACATGAACTGAGAACTTCCAGATGTTCAAGCTGGATTTAGAAAAGACAGAGGAACCAGAGATCAAATTGCTAACATTTGCTGGCTCATAGAGAAAGCAAGGGAATTCCAGAACATTTACTTCTGCTTCATTGACTACGCCAAAGCCTTTCACTGTGTGAATCACAACAAACTGTGGGAAATTCTTAAAGAGATGGGAATACCAGACCACCTTACCTGCCTCCTGAGAAACCTGTATGCAGGTCAAGAAGAAACAGTTAGGACCAGACATGGAAAATTGGACTGGTTCAAAATTGGGAAATGAGCACATCAAGGCTGTACATTGTCACCCTGCTTATTTAACTCTATGCAGAGTACATCATGTGAAATGCTAGGCTGGATAAATCACAAGCTGGAATCAAGATTGCCAGGAGAAATATCAACGACCTTGGATATGCAGGGAACACCACTCTAATGGCAGATGGCAAAGAGGAACTAAAGAGACTCTTGATGAGGGTAAAATTGCAGAGTGAAAAAGCTGGTTTAAAACTCAACATTCAGAAAACAAAGATCATGGCATCCAGTCCCATCACTTCATGGGGAAAAAGTGGAAACAGTGACAGATTTTCTTTTATTGGGCTCAAAAATCACTGCAGACAGTGACTACAGCCATGAAATTAAAAGATGCTTGCTCCTTACAAGAAGAGCTATGATAAACCTAGACAGCATATTAAAAAGCAGAGACATCAAAGCTATGTATAGTCAAAGCTATGGTTTTTCCAGTAGTCATGTATGAATATGAGAGTTGGACCATAAAGAAGGCTGAATGCCAAAGAATTGATGCTTTTGAATTGTGGTGTTGGAGAAGATGCTTGATAATCCCTTGGACTGCAAGAAGATCCAATCAGTCCATCCTAAAGGAAATCAGTCCTGAATATTCATTGGAAGGACTGATGCTAAAACTGAAGCTCCAGTACTTTGGCCACCTGATGTGAAGAGCCAACTCATTAGAAAAGACCCTGATGCTGGGAAAGTTTGAGGGCAAAAGGAGAAGGGGGAGGCAGAGAATGAGATGGTTAGATAGCATTACTGGTCTATGGACATGAATTTGAGTAAACTCCTGGAGATAGTGAAGGACAGGGAAGTCTGATGTGCTGCAGTCCATGGGGATGCAGAGAGTCAGACATATCTTAGCAACTGAACAACAACAACAGAGAATTTAAGATAATATTAAAATGTTAATTAAAGTTTATTTAAGAGTTGTTTTGTGGTCTAACAAGTGGTCTATCCGGGAGAATGTTCTGTGTGCACTTGGGAAGAATGTTAATTCTGCTGATTTGGTGTAGTGTTTTGTATGTGTCTGTTAGGTCCAATTCATCTATAATATTGTTCAAGCCCTTTGTTCCCAAATTGATCTTCCGTCTGGTTGTTCTAACCATTATTGAAAATAAGAGTACTGAAGTTCTCTTCATTTATTGTAGAACTGTCTATTTCTCACTTCAATTTGCCAAGTTTGATTCTTGTATTTAGGAACTCTGATGTTCAGTGCATATAGCCTTATAATTGTTCTACCTTCCTGGTGAATTGACAATTTTTCAGGTAATTCAGAGATACATGTATTTTTAGGGTCAGTTTCTAGAGATTGGTTTCATTCTTTTGCTTGGTCTGAGTGTCCCTGTTGTTTTGTACGCTTTGTGATACTTTGTTGAGACTTGTACATTTGACTGAAGAGTACTTCTCCCAGTTTTTATAGACTAACTTCGTGAAAAGGGAAGACCTTCTCTCATTAGCCTTCCTAGAGGTTCTGGGACCTCTCAAAACTTTTCTTGGCATGCATATTCTCTGGAATTGTGTGTTGCTTTTTTTCCAGCACATACAGCTGCTTTTAACTATTCTTAACTTCACTAAGAAGCTCACCCTGCTCCATTTCAGGAGCTTTCAGTTTCTGCTTCTATTGTATTCTTCTGCCTTTAATCTCTTATTCCCCTGATGCCTGTCTCCAGAATTCAGACTCCCTGCTGCTCTGACATGCTGCAGTCCTTGTCTGTTTTCAGCCTGGTCTCCAAGTTAATATCTAAACTATCCCACTATTGCCGTTAGTTTTAATGTCATAAGACAGAAACCAGTCCCTTAGGCAGCTACCAGACAAGCCAGAATATTGAATACAAGTTCCACTCTTTTTTTCTCTCCCAAGAGAAGATCCAGGATTTGGGAGTTTTCCTCCCAATCAGGCTGCAAAAAGTTGAGCAGGAGAAAGGGCTAGAATGTGCATAATGCCACAGACTTTTCTACCATTTTCAGTAGTTTTGTGCCCCTCCTCCTTGGCTATATGTTCCCTGGGTTTTCGGCTTTCCAGCTGATTTCTAGAATATTCACAATTGTACTTTGGTCAATATATTGGTATTAATTTGATGTCTATGTGGGTGAATGAGGATCTGCAGCTTCCTGTTCTACCATCTTGCTGATGTCACCAATTATTTCTTGATAAAGGCAAAAAGGCAATTTAATTGAGAAATCATAGTTTTTTCATTAAATGGTCTGGAATAAATGGATATGCATATGCAACAAATGAATCTTTACCATCCTTTACACCATATACACAATTTTGCACATGGGATTATAGGCAAAATTGTAAAACCAAAAGCTATGAAACAAATAGAAGTCATAGGAGAAAATCTTTGTGACTTTAAGTTAAAGATTTTTTTATATGATAGAAAAAGAATGATTCATAAATTTTTTAAAATAAATCAGATGATCAAAATTCAAAACTTCTGCTCTTCAAAGATCCTGTTGAAAATAAAATATATTTAAGATGGTATATCTTGTTATGTATATTTTATTAAAATAAAACATTAGAAATAAAAAGAAAAGACATGTTATAGACTGGAAGAAAAAAATGTGCAAGGCAACTATTTGATGAAAGATTTGTTTGTAGAATACATATAAACAACTCTCAATACTCAATAAAAAAGAAAATACAGAATCCAAAGATATGGTCAAATGTTTGAACATATACTTCACCAAAGAAGATAAATTGTTAACAATCATATGAAAGGATTTTCAGTATCATTAAACTTTGGGTTAAAATTAAATTAAATTAAAACCTCAGTGAGATACTACTATACATCTATTAAAATGGCTAGAATTTTTAAAAAAAACAATATCAAGTGCTGGTGAAGATGAGGAACAAATGTAACTTTGAGACATTGATGATGGGAATCCAAAATAGCTTGATCAATTTGGAAAATAGTTGGACAGTTTCTTTAGAGTTAAACCTTTACCTCCCATATGACCCAGTAACCCATTATCATTTACCTTACTAAAACTAAAAAACATGTTTACACAAAAACATGCACATGAATGTTTATAATGACTTTGTTCATAATCATCAAAAAGTTGAAACAATAGAAGAGTTCTTCAACTGAGTAGTGACTAAAGAATGATTAATCCATACAATAATTCAGCAATAAAAAAGAATGACAGTGGCTTTCCATAACATGGATGCATCTGAAATGCATTATTCCAGGTGAAAAGAGCCAAACTCAAAGGGTATATGATTCTGGGTGCATGATTCCATTTATATGACAAAAATAGGTCTGTGGTTGCTGGGGCTGGGTTTGGGGAAGAATTGCCTATGAAGCAATATAGCAGTAGTTATGTGATTGCATGCATTATTCAAAGCTCGTAGAATTATACACTAAAAAGGGTGAATTTCACTATATGTAAATTATGCCTTAGTAAATCTGAGGCATATATTACATATATATATATATACACACACACACATACATATATATATATATATACACATATATATGTGTGTGTCTGTGTGTGTGTGTGCTAAATCACTTCAGTCATGTCTGACTCTTTGCAATCCTATGGACTGTAGCCCACCAAGCTCCTCTGTTCATGGGATGGTCTAGGCAAGAATTACTGAAGTGGGTCGCCATGCCATCCTCCAGGGTATCTTCCTGACCCAGGGATCGAACCTGCATCTCCTGCAATTCATGCATTGCAGGTGGATTCTTTAATGCTGAGCCACTGGGGACACCCATACACACATATATATATTATGTGCGTGCATACACAAAGCTGTTTCATATCCTTGCCAACATTTGATATTATTATTATTTTAATCACTCACTCCAGCCATTCCAATAGGTGTGTAGTGATATCTCATTATGGCTTTAATATGCATTTTCCTAAGGACTAGTAATATCAGCCACTTTTCCATATGCTTATCTACCTCACAAAAGTGTTACAAGTAATGTGAAGTACATGGAAACACTTAACAAATTGTATCTGAGTTTGGAGTGAGTGGCTGTCAAGAAATTCTTCATATATGAGGTGGCGTTTGAGCTGAGACTATAAGGAAGACAGAGGTTGGGTGTGCAAGAACTTGGGGGTAGTGTCATTAGAGAAGACAGGCTGTGGGAGTCCTGATTCAGAATAAAAGTAGTGTGAGATGCATGTGAGAAATTAAGTAGTCAGGTTCAAGAAAACTATGGATTGCATAGGAAATCAATAATTGTAAGCATAAAAACTGGTCTCAGATTAGGGAAGGCCTGAAAGTCAAGATGAACATGGGGTTTTTCCAAAGGTTTTTGAATATAAGATCTTTCTTCTGAAGGTTTTTTTAAGCAGGATACTGGCATGGTCATAGCTTTTTATTACACACAGCAAGATACTGGCCATAAGTGGATGCCTTGAGAGCATTCCCACAGCAGATGGTGTGTGTAAGATGCTGAAGCCTGAGAAGTATGATGAAGGTATTGGAGGACAGACCAGTACAGACTATCAGACCCCAACAGGAGGCTGAGAAGAACAAAGGAGGCATCTCAGCCCAATATGTTGAAGAATGAGGAAGGCTCCCATGTGGTCTGAGAGAAGGAAGACCTGGCATGGAGTGCTAGAGTTAGGGCAGGAGGCACCTTCCCAGGGGGGCAGCCTAGCACTGGGTGTGAAATCCTGGTGACAGCGGGCCAGCAGCCAGTGTGGGGTGTCGGTGACCGGAGGGGGTGAAGAGGTGCCCACGTTGGTGGGAAGGGTAGCAGCAATGGGAGGCTGGTCACATACAGAAGAACTGGTCAATAAGGGTGATAAGGATCATGGAGGCTTGATAAAGATCAAGGACCTTTCTTAGGATTGCCAACTCTCTGCCACATGGCCCATCTCTTCTTGCATGCTGTCTACTTTACCCATTAGAGTCTTATATTAATCCTAGTTGATTCCTGGTCAGATAATTTCAACATCCCTGCCATGTCTGGTTCTGATGCTTGCTCTGTCTCTTGAAATTGTACTTTTTGCCTTTTGATATGCCTTGTAATTTTTTCTTGATAGCCAGGTATGACCTATTGAGTGATAGGCACTGCTATAAATGGATCTTTGGTACAGTGATGGTGAGGTGTGAGGGGAGGTTAAGCACTCTATAGTTCAGTAACTAGGTCTCAGCCTTTTAATGAACTTATGTCTCTGGACTGTGAGCTTCACAAGAGTTTCTGTTTTTTTCTCCCTCCTTAGTAAGATAGGATGACTAGAGTGGACTGGAGTTGGGTATCTCCCTTCCCCAGGTTAGTTAGGTTCTGCTAATACCCCGGCAGGTTATAGGGTCTAGTTAACTAGTTTTTCCTGAGGGCAGGGCTTGTTAAGAACAGAGTGCTCTGGTGTATTGCAAAATGATTCTTTTTCCACTCCCACTATTAGGAGAAAAGGGGGCTTTCCAGGTGGCTCAGTGGTAAAAGAATCTGCCTGGCAAGCAGGAGACGTGGGTTTGATCCCTGGGTTGGGGAGATCCCCTGGAGAAGGAAATGGCAACCCAACCCAGTATTCTTACCTGGAAAATCTCATGGAAAGAGGAGACTGGAGGGCTAACTCTACAGGGTTGCAAAGAGTTAGACACAACTTAGTGACTAAATCACCACCACCACCAGAAGCAAAAGGGGATTTTTCTCTGGTATATACTGTGGGAGCTTAGTCAGGTTTCTAAAGGTAAATCCTCCCCTGGAGTTCAACTCTCAGAGTTGTCCACACTGGGCTTCTAGCAACTGTCAATTACAGGTGTCAGTTTTCTACCCTGGGACTTGTCCCCTCAGTGGTGAGTCTCTACTGTGGTAAGCAGCGACTTAACACTGCCTGTAATTGCTTGTCTCTCAATTTGGGGGGCAGTAGTTTGTCCTGATTCCAACCACTGATCCAAAAAGAGTTGATTTTCCTTCCTGTTTAGCTTTCTGCTTCTTATTAGGACAGAGTGGTAACTCTCAAGCTCCTTACATGTGAACCAAAACTGGAAGCCTTTGGAGGCAGATTTCTTATTGTCACAGAAGGAAGTTAGAAATAGGAAAAGGGGAAAAGTTATAATGAACAAATAAATATGGAAATAAATATACATGTTAAGGTGTAAATATAAATTCCCCAGTGCATCACTGTGAAGGTCTAAGCACAGTGACACCCTAGCATCAATAAGCACACCAAATCTGAGCATCATTTTTCTATAAAAGGATCCTAGCTCCTTGGAGAAATGATTGATTTCTGGGCTGGAGTGGGGCAGGTACAAGATAAGCCTAGGTGCTCAAATATTGATGGAGTCATGTCAAAAGAGCACAGAAACCAGCTTGAAGGGACCCCGATTGGATAATTTGAGCATCAAAATGAATGATAGTAACAAACTATGACAATTGGCTAAAATAAGACTTCATGAATCTGTACCAATAGACATACTAAATTGAAAGTCTGAGAAGAAATAGAATCTCTACATGGTCTCAAAATATTCACTCTCCAAAAAATTTTAAAAAAAAATGTCAATTGCAAAGGAAAGAATAATAATTTTATAAAGCCTGATAGACAAATGACCAAGGTTAGTCACTAGTAATGTATAGGGTAAGTCATAATTATGTGCCATCTAATTACACTTTTACTTTCATGTACCATCTAATAAGATGCAATAAGATGAGATATTGTATCACTTCTGTGATACAGCGATGTGTATCTTGTTTGATCATAAGGAAACATCAAAGAAACACAAAATAAAGGATATTTTACACAACAAGTGGCTATAATCTTCAAAAGTGTCAAAGTCAGAGAAAGATGGTCACTCTTACAGATTGAAGACTAAATAGAACATGTAATCCTGAGCCGGAAACTTTGACTAAAAAGAACTTTAGACCAACTGGGAAAACTTGAAGGGAATCTGTAGATTAGGTTATAATAATGTATCAGTTTTAATTTCCTGAATTTGATGGCTGCATTATGGTCTTTGTAGTTACTAAAGTATTCAAGGGTAATGGAGCAGGATATTAGCAACTTATTCTCAAATGTTTTTACAATTTTCTGTAAGACTGTTTCAAAAATGAAGGCTGCTTGGGTGATTGTAACAATTGTTCAAATGAGCCCCAGTGAAAACATGAACATGGAGTTATCAGGGAGAGGACAAGAGGATGAGGATGAAATTGGGAAGGCTTGGAGACTGTTGTGGATGTGGGGGGAGCAGCAATAGCTGGTGAAGACTAGGATGATTGTCCATTTTCAGATCTCAAAGACTGAGAAAATATTGGTGCCTTATGAGAAAAAGAAAAGTAGAAATGTATAAATCAGGAAGAAGGTTGAGGGAGGACAAGAATAGCTCGTTTTTTGGATATATTAGATATGTTGAGTTGAAAGTAGTTCACAGTCTATTCAGAATCCAGGTCTCTCTGAGGATTTGGATAATAAGAGATGCTAAACACAAGTGTGTGTGTGTATGTGTGTGTGTGTGTGTATGGTGGAGGAAGTAAAGCATTGTTAAGCTTGGCTTGTTCTGGGTCCACCCTCAATAACTATCTGAATACATAGCATTCCAACCATCATTTACCCTTTTCTCTAACACCCTGTGGAGAAGGCAATGGCAACCCACTCCAGTACTCTAGCCTGGAAAATCCCATGGACAGAGGAGCCTGCTAGGCTGCAGTCCATGGGGTCGCTAAGAGTCAGACACGACTGAGCGACTTCACTTTCACTTTTCACTTTCATGCATTGGAGAAGGAAATGGCAACCCACTCCAGTGTTCTTGCCTGGAGAATCCTAGGGACAGGGGAGCTTGGTGGGCTGCCGTCTATGCGGTCGCACAGAGTCGGACACGACTGAAGCGACTTAGCAGTAGCAGTAGCTAACACCCTGATTATCCACACCTGTGGGGAATGAGCCTAAATAGCTAACTGATTACTCTTGGAAGGTTGCCAAGAGTGAAAGCATAGCCAGAAATTTCCCAAGTTATCTCCAGAGCATTAATATCTTTTCAACTCATGCAAGTCTATTGTTGCCAAATGATCTGTCAATGGCCTGGACATTTAAAGAGACTGAATGCATTGTGGTGGCACAAATGTGTCCTTTGATTACCTTATCACCTTTAAACGTGGCTTATGGCCCCAAGACCTTATCTTGGCATTTGAGGCTCTCTCCAAGTGTAATTTTGTGGCCTGGTTTCCTCTGCACTCCTACCCAAGTCCCCACTCCAGCCACCCCTGTCTCTTTTCCACTTTCAAACTTGTTATGACTTTTCCCATGTTTGAGACTTGACTTATCTCATGAGTTGGCATTCAACTCCTTGTGTCCAGAGACACATTGTGTCCACTTTGTTAGGCATCTGGAGGCACTGAGTTGATAAAGACACAACCTCTATCCTCAAAGAATTTCAGTCACAGTAAAAATGGAAGATGCTTCTGTAAGGGAGAGGAGGACCTTCCTTATGAGGGCAGACGTGCAAGAGGAGTGGGCACATGGAGCTCAAGAGTGGACAGGTGCTTCATTCTATAATTATGACTCGAAGACATCAAGCCAGCCCATCCCCAAATCTCCCAAATGCTCCTGGCTGCTCCTATTGCCTGGGGAACACACACCATACTTTGTCACCCTCACTACCCCTCATTCTTTAGGCCTCAACTGAAAATAAACATTTCCCTCAGAGTAGCCTCTCCTGATCCACTCCTTCCACCAACTAGTGTGCAGTGAGAGTCTCCATTATGCCTCCTTTCTTTCTCACCAGGGGAAAAATGGCCAGGTGCCTTATAAAGAATTGGAAGAAAAAATCAGAGTCTCGGAATTTCAGAACTGGAATGGACCTCAGCCTGCCTAGCCCCTTGCGAGGCACATGAAGAAAGTGAGGCTCAGACAGGGCAAGTAATTTATCAACACCACATTCAGATGCTTTGACTGCAAGAAATAGAATTTTTCCTTTTTATGGCTGAGTAATATTCCCTTAGATTCTGTCATACAGAGTGAAGTAAGTCAGAAAGAGGAAAACAAATATTGTATATTATTGCATATATGTGGAATCTAGAAAAATACAGATGAACCTACTTGCAAAGCAGAAATACAGACACAGACGTAGAGAATAAATGTATGACTACCAAGGTGGGGGAGGGAAGGGTGGGATGAACTGGAAGATTGGGACTGACATATCCATGCTACGAAAAAATAGATAACTAATGGGAACCTCCAGTATAGCACAGGAGACTCTACTCATTGTTCTGTGGTGACCTCAATGGGAAGGAAATCCAAAAAAGAGGGGACATGTGTATACAGATAGCTGATTCACTTCACTGTACAGCAGAAACTAACATTGTAAAGCAACTGTACCCCAATAAAAAGCCTTTAGAAAATAGAAATTTCAACCCAAACTACCTTACACAAAGAGAGAGTTTATTGGCTCCTGTAATTGAACAGTCCAGAGGTATACCAAGGTTTAGCTGAGACTTGATCTAGGACTCTAATGATGAGAATTGGGATTAGTGTGTGGTCTCTTTCTGACTCTTGTATTGTGGTATCAAAATGGGTCCTCAGACATCCCAGAAGTATATATTTCCTCACTGGATTCCATTTCTCCAATAATACAACTGGAGCTCCAGAAGCTGGTTTTATTGGCCCCGACTAACCTAGTTTGGTATGTGGTATATCTCTGAACTTATCATTGTGGCACTGGAAAAGGAGATGCAGACTAACTTAAGGCAAACAGAGCCTTCCCCTAGAGCTGGTGGTAGGATCAGTCCACGGAATCTCATAACTGAAAAATTGTGGATGCTGTTGTGAAGAGGATAGGAGAATGGAAGTTATGGATGCAATCCACAGCTGTCCACCACAGAGGGTTACTGGTGAAGTCAAGGCGAGTAGCCAGGTCTCCCGGCTCTGATTCAATGACTTGATCACATTATGGAAAAGCCAGCCAAGGTTTCATGGCACCAAGACATAGCCAGTGGAGTTTTGCATTCAAATAATTTTATACCGATTCTGAAATGACAATGCTAAATTCATACCACTCCTCAGACACAGAAAGAGAAACTCCTGGATCTGAGTCCAGACAGATGGGATGCAAGAAGAGAGGCAATTTCTGAAAGAAGCGGCAGAACTAAATTAGGAACGAGAAGTAGAGAACTTGGGTAATAATTGTCCCACATGTGCGGCCAGGGGGGTTGAATCAGCATAATTGATTTAATCTACACAAAGTGAGACAGGTCTTCTGGAAAACTGCCCATGAGCAGATCATCAAGACCATAATTGGCATATTAAATGAAAATAAAGTGAGACTAAAGGTGGAGCTTTTCCAACCTGAAATATCCAGAACAATGCAACAGACTGGCTGGTTGGAGGAGAGCAGGAAGAAGGATGGCAGGTGTAACTGGTTTCCAGGGAGCCGTGGTTCAGAGCTGGTCCTTATTTGTGTATTGTATTAGAAGTGAAGCTCAAATGGAATACATTTTCTTACCAATAATGTAGAATTTAAGATGTGCTTTCTTTTCATTGGTTTAACCACAAAACACTGCATTTGCTAATCCTCTTGGGGTTTTCAGATTTCCATAGCAATAACCCCTCCTGGCACAGAATACTGTCAACAAATAAGCAGGTGATGACTTACCTCCATTGATAATTTCACCTTCAATACTGTTAAGTGTTCTCTTGGAGAAAACGGCTGAAGAGTTACAGGACAATTCTGCCTTGTGAGGTCCCCTTTAGGGCACATCCTCAATATGAAGGAATCTTCCGAAGCCTTGGCAAGGCTCTCCATAGTCTAATACTATGAGACGTTCCAATTCCATCCCTCAGTTCTCCTGTTTGGTCTCTATTGCAACAAATCTGGAGCTAAAAATTTTTCTATACAGTTTCCATTCTTGTTTGATGTACTGCCTTATATAGACTGTATCTTTCACCTTCCCACACATTTATGAACTAAAAACAGATGGTGGCCTCCAGTTTGTGACCTCTAGACTAAAATTCCACCTTTTTGTTGAAGTCTTCTTTGATTCTCAACAAGAGGAGGTGAACACTCCACAGACACCTAATCATTTTGCTAAAGATGACCACTTGGAACATGTCCTGCCTCGTATTATTGTGATTTGTATATCCATCCTTTCACTTCGATCTCTGTATTTCCAAGACAAAAATCATAGGTGATTTATCTCTGTAGTACCAGGATGCCTAGACTAGATGGATTTCTTGAAGAAAATTCTTAAAGAAATTTCTTGAAAATTTTCTGGGAGAAAATGCACACAGGCAAAAACTGTGTATGTTTTACTAACAGCAGCACCTCAAAAAACACAATCAGATTATCTCCTGAAAGTTTTGAGGGTAAGAAAATGGGGAAAGACCCTGAGTGTATTCTTTAAGGAGACTCCATGAAACCTCCCTTTCATTGTCCTCACCCTGGGTCTTTCACAGTGGAGGCTATTTTTCGTTCTCAGCTCAGAAGAACCTTCATATATTGAATTACTGTGACCCCAGGCAGTTACTAATCTGTAAGATGATTTCAGGCCAGCATTCTTGGTGGCACTAATCATCTATAAAAGTTATTGTGACATGACACCCAGCTGGTGACATGCCCTGGAGTGGGGTATTCCCAGGAAAGTTGTCTAGATTAGAAAAATAGACCCGGAAGACACAAGTCAGAGAAAGAGATTCTGGTACTAGGCATCATATTGGTTCTTATTTTGTTTCATTCCCTTGTGCTACTGCTACCAACTTATCCCCAAGCTGCTGCTAGCCAAACTACCCTAACCCTGTCCACAGTGATAGTGACACTTTCAGGAGTCAAAGGCATACAGGAAAATCTGAAGACAAAAGACTCTTAGCTTCAGGAAAAAACAATCAAGAGTACATGTGTGTCATTAAACGTAAAATGGAATGCAATGGAGTGTCAATCACTAAAAATATGTTTGACAGTTAAGATTCGTGGTTTGAAACTGGCTTCCTTAGTTGAAGAAACTTGAGAAAGTTATCTGACCTCTCTGAGCCTCGGTAAACTCATCTGTAAAGTGATGGCAACAAGAATGTCTACCACACAGAGACAATTTGCAGTAGCTCAGCTGGTAAAGAAGCTGCCTGCAATGCAGGAGACCCTGGTTCAATTCCTGGGTTGGTAAGATCCCCTGGAGGAGGGCATGACAACCCACTCCAGTATTCTTGCCTGGAGAATCCCATGGACAGAGGAGCCCGGTGGGCTACAGTCCATGGGGTTGCAAAGAGTCGGACATGTCCGAGCAACGACGCACAGGCATACATGCAAGGGAAGCTCCTAGCACGTGGTACCTGGCACATAGTAGCACTCAAAAAAATGTTACCTATTGTTTACCTACTTTATCATATTATTAGTAAAGTTTCTGGTGCTAAAATTCCCAGATTAACAGCTAAAGAGAGCCATAGGACAGGTTCTTGGCCATCATCTTTCCTGGGGTGACATGTATATGATGTCCAGGTTCCCCTTTTGCTGCAGGAATGTCTGTTTGCACACAGTCTTGGAACAATGTTCCTCATCCTTTTGTCAATCCCAAACTGGGCCAAGAACCAGAGGTAGAACCACCAGTTGAAAAATATGGGGAGACATATTCTCAACTCAATGTAGCAGTCGAACTTTCTCACAGGTAGGACTATCTGAACATGAGACAGACTTCTTCTAGGGGAGTGAACCACCCATTACAGGAAAAGTTCAGCTGAATAAATATTCACTGGAAATACTGTGAAATAATTCAGTCATCATACACAGGAATTGAACTGGAAGACCTTTGAGAACTTGACTAGCCCCAGGGGTCAGTGCCATCTCTTTTTTAATTCTTAGCTCTTCATTACAGAAAAATAATATGATAATATTGAAAAGCATCCCCAACAATCATTTCAGCTGGGGACATGCTTTGGGAACAGCATTTTGCAAAGCCAAAGATCCCAGTGCTGTTATCTTTGGTTAATAGAAAAGAATTCCTAGTAAACACACTGACATCTATAAAAATCACACTTGAAGATTGAAAGAAAATTCTACTTAGTAAATTATTATTTTAGAAAGCATTCACTCAATTGCTTAGCTATGTGTACCTTGAGTTGAATAAAGTTCAGGAGTCAAATGTAGTCTAAAATATGCCTGTCTTCTATCTTTTGCTATAGCACACATTCTGGCTTTGGAATGTGTCTTTTATCTTCTGGGAAAGATAAAATCTTTCATCCTAATCAGAACCCTTATTAGATGCTGTAGTATAATAAAGGATTTGTCTAATCTTTGTCCAAGTTTTTGGCAGGAAGATTCTAAAAACCTCGAAAATTCTTGAGTGACAGGAGTATCTTTGTTATGCTAACAAGGTGGCTAATGGTGGATGCTCAAATAGCTTCAAAATGGTGCTGGTCACCAGAAGGACCAACCAGGTGATTAAAGGGCAATGACCTCTGGCCAGACCAACAACTAGAAAGAAGAGAGAGTTCTGAGTTCAAGCACAAGGTCAAGGATTCAATCAAACATGCTGAAGTAATAAAACCACAATAAAACCCTGGCAGCCAAAGCTCAGTAGAGCTTCCTAGTTGGTTAACATGTTGATATGCCAGGATGGTGACATAGCCTGATTCCACAGGAAGAGGGCATGGAAGTTCTGCATTCAAGACCCTCTCAGACATCCCTACATATATCCTTTATAGTAAAATTATAACTGGAAGTATAGTGTTTTCCTGAGTTCTGGGAGTCATTCTAGTGAATTATCAAACCTGGGAGGGTCATGGGAGCTCCCAAATTTACAGCCAATTGGTCAGAAGTGCAGCCTGGGAACACTCAAGCTGTAGCTGGTACCCAAAGTAAGCACTGTCTTCTGAAAGACATATTCCACGTGTAAGCTCCTTTAAAAACACAGGGTAGGCCTAAAAATGTATCCACAGTTTACCAGTGGGTCATCCCAGGACAAATGAAAAGTATAATATTCACTTGGGGAAAGGAGAGGAATTGAGAGCTTATTTCTCTTTCAGAGATGTTACGAGGCAGATACAGGCCAGTTGTTTTCTTAATACAAACAAGAAGAGAATGTACTGATATTAACACAGGAAAAATTGCTTGACTGTCAAGGAGATAAAAAAAGAATGGAATCAATAGAAACTGTGCCAAGAACACAATAGGCAAGTCTGCCTTTCTCTTGGTTATCAACTTTTTAGTGAAAGTGAAAGTCACTCGGTCATGTCCAGTCTTTTGTGACCCCAAGGACTGTAGCCGGTCAGGCTTCTCCGCTCTGTCAGTGGAATCCTCTCTTCTCCAGGAGATTTTCCTGACCCAGTGATGGAACTGGGGTCTCCTGCATTGAAGGCAGATTCCTTACCAGCTGAGCTTCCAGGAGAGCCCATCAACTTTTTAGGAGTTTGATAAAGTTCTAACCTCATGTTATCCAGTTTTTGCAGAAACATCATGTCAAAGAGCTCTAAGTTGGCTTTTTACTTCTCTGAATTTAAATTAAAGTCATCTCTACCCTCTTAAATAATGCTGCATATCTGGGGTTTCATAAAATTTGAATCTAGGCATTAATCTGTTCAAAGTCATATAATAAAGCAACTGACTTAGTAAGTGCCTCTCCAGTTCTGTGATTCTAACTTTGCTGTTACTGCTATGCTACTAAGTCACTTCAGTCGTGTCCGACTCTGTGTGACCCCATAGATGACAGCCCACCAGGCTCCCCTGTCCCTGGGATTCTCCAGGCAAGAACACCGGAGTGGGTTGCCATTTCCTTCTCTGAGGCATGAAAGTGAAAATTGAAAGTGAAGTCGCTCAGTCGTGTCCGACTCTTAGCGACCCCATGGGCTGCAGCCCACCAGGGTCCTCCGTCCATGGGATTTTCCAGGCAAGAGTACTGGAGTGGGGTGCCATTGCCTTTAACCTTTTTTCTTGTGATATATTTCACATATACAGAAAACTGCACTATTCAGATTTTCTAATTTTTTTATGTGTGTTCATTTTAGTAAGTTGCATTTTTCTAGAAATTTATTTATTCTTATGTTGTATTATTGGCATTAAGTTGTTCATGAGATCCACATATTAACTTTTTTATATCTATGGGATTTGAAATAATGCTCTCTTTCTTTCACATCTGGCATTGGTTACTTGTTCATTCTCTCATTTTTTTTTAATCAGCCTCCATAGGGGTATCAAATATTATTAATCCTAATAACTTAATATCATTTAATTAACTCTTTTATTTCCTTTCTTCTACTTCCTTTGAGTTTACTTTGACTTTTTTTCCACTTAATGCTTTAGATACTTTGTTCATTGATTATCAGTCTTTCTTCTTTTTTATAAGCATTTAAAGCTGAAGTAATCCCTCTAGGCACAGCTTTAACTACATACCATGAGCAAGTTTTGAATGTAGAATTTTAATTTTCAGTCAGTTCAAAATGTTCAAAATGCTCCAGATGTTACAGCATATTTTTTTCTTAATGCTTTTGGGCACCAACGTTTTCTGATAATTAAATCAATACTTTAGTGAGAAACTCAACCATGAAGTAAGTACCGCAGGCCCTTGGCAAAACTGTGAAGTAAAACAGATATATCTGTAGACCTTTCAGACCTTTCACCTTTTCTGTTTTGTTTTAATTTCTGTCTTTTTTTGTGATGAGAACTCTTAGGATTTTCTCTCTGAACAATTTTCCTATATGTCCTATAGCAGTGGTAACTAGTCATCATCTTGTACCTTACATCCCTAGAATTATTTATCTTGTAACTGTAAGTTTTTACCTTTTACTCCCTTTACCTTTAACTTCCTCCAACTCCCCCTCCCCCAACTTCTTGCCTATGATAACAACAAATCTGACTCTTTTTTTAAGGAGCAAAACATTCCTAATTTCAACTGAGATATCTCCTTTAACCCATGGTCAATAAACCCATGGGTAAAATAGAAGTGTATTTCTTAATTTTTACGTATATAAGTTACATTTTTGTAATTGATTTCCAGCTTAAGTACACTAACTCTGAAAACATACTCTGAATTATTTAAATCCTTTAAACTTTATTGAGGCTTGCTTGAAGACCCATTAATGCAAGAGATTTATTGTAAATAGTGAATGAGTACAAATGTTTCATGTGTGGTTAAAAGTATAAGTATTCTGTAATTATGGAGTACCATACTTTGATTTTCATTTTAAAAAGAATTAATCAAATATCTTATATTCTTATGATAGCTTGCCTGTTTTTCCAAGCACTCACAGAAGGAAAAATGTTAAAAATTACCCACTATGATTTTAGATTTCTTGTTCTAGGTTTGTAATTTTTCCCTTATACATTTTAAGGCTGTGTTTTTCGTTGCATATAAATTTAGAACTGTGATTTCTTTTTAAGTGATCCAAAAATCTTATCATTTTGAGTTGTATCTTTAGTGAGGTTTTTTACTATCTAATTGTATACTTTTTTAACTGGGCTACCCTAGAGTTCATAGCATATATACAGTTGAAGTGAAGTGAAGTGAAAGTCACTCAGTCGTATCAGACTCTTAACGACCCCATGGATTGTAACCTGCCTGTCCATGGAATTTTCCAGGTCAGAATACTCGAGTGGGTAGCTGTTACCTTCTCCAAGGGATCTGCCCAACCCAGGGATCGAACCCACGTCTCCTGCGTTGCAGGCAAATTCTATACCAACTGAGCCAAGAGGGAAGCCCAAGAATACTGGAGTACGTAGACTATCCCTTCTCCAGGGCATCTTCCCAACAAGAATCAAACCAGGGTCTCCTGCATTGCAGGCAGATTCTTTACGAACTGAGCCACCAGGGTTTAATGCTTATTATTCATGGATTTCATATTTGTGAATTTGCCTATTCACTAAAATTCATTTGTAACCACAATACTTGTGGCACCTTCACAGTTATTCACAGACATGCACAAATGATGAAAATTTTGATTCATCCAATATGTACATTCCTGACTGCATTAGAGTAAGGTGATGCTGTCCCTTCTTATTTCAGTTTCATGATGTAACCAAACGTCCTTTTCATGGTCTATTTAACGACACATTTTTCACATTTTATACTTTTTTGGTGAATTCAATGTTTGAAATGGCCCCCAATTATAGTCCTGAAATGCTATCTACTATTTCTAAGTTAAAAGGGCTGTGGTGTGCTTTACAGGAAAAAATATATACATATGTGCATTCAGAAATGAATTATAATGCTGTCTGTTGTGAGTTCAATGTCATTAAATCAACCCTACAGATTAAATAGCTTATCTTTAAATAAGAAACACACATCAAACAAGGTTACCTATTGATCAGTTGATGTAAGTTTTGGCCAGAGTCTTGCAGAAACCTAATCTTGTACTTACACTAAGAGCAATGATTCAGTATTTGGTAATTCAGTATTCATGGAGAGTTTATAGAACACAACTATTATAAATAACAATAACCTACCGTGTTTAACTTTTCACAATCTACTTGGAATTACTATTTATCACTTCAGTTGGAATCTAGAAACTTTGCCACCATATAGGTCCTTTACCTTCCCTCCTTTATCCTATAATTTTCATAAGTAGCATATCTACATACACTGAAAATCCTACTAGACAATGTTACTGTTTTTATTTTCAGTCATGCACATCTCATATTAAAAATTTAAAGGGGAAAAGCCAGTTTATTACATTTGTCCACATATTTACCATTTCTGTTGCTCTTCCTTCTTTATCTTGAATTTCTAGTTACTCTGGTATCATTTCTCTCCCACCTGTGAAATTTATTTTAGCACTTACTTTAGTGCAAGTATATTGGCAATTAATTATTTTAGTTTTCCTCCAACTGAGAATGTCCCTTTTTCATCTTTATTCCAAAAAAATTATTAATATCATTTTTGCTAGATCTAGAACTCTGGGCCTTTGAGCACCTTAAAAATGTTATTCCATTGCCTTCTGGCCTCCACAGCTTCTGAACAGAAATATGTAGTCATTCAAATTACTGCTCCTTTACAAGTGATGTCCATTTTTCTGATTGGTTCACTATATTTTTCTTCATCTTAGTTTTTAGCACTCTGATTGTGATATGTGTCTATATGTGGATTTCTCTGAGTTTATCTGGTTTGACATTTGTGGAGGTTCTTGAGTTTGTAACTTTACATCTTTTACCAAATTTAGGGAGCTGTCAGTCATTATTTCTTCAGACACATTTTTTTTCACACTATTCTCTCTTTTAGAAACTCCAGTGACATAGTGTTAGACATTTTAGTACGTTTAGAAGGTAATTTTATTTCATAATCTTCCCCCCTCCATTTCTCAGTTTGGATATTTTCTATTTACCTGTCTTCAAGTACACTGGCTATTTCCTCGAGTCATCTCTACCTGGTATTGAAGATACTAAGTAAACATTTTATTTCAGTTATCATGCTTTTCATTCTAAAACTTCCACTTTGGTTCTTTTCTTAGCATCTATTTCTTTGTTGAAATTTTTCATTTGTTTCAAGGAGTATTCACCCTTACTTCTTGGAGAATTGTTTCTCTAATAATTTCAACATCTGGATCATCTTAAAGAAAATGCTTGCTAATTTTTTTCCCCGTTGTATGTTGTTTTAATTTTTCTGCTACTTTGTACATTAAATAATTTTATCCTGAGTATTTTGAATGTTATATCAAGAGATTCTCACTCATGTTTAAATCATAACGAGTATTTATTCATTTGTTTGCTTATTTGTTAGCTTATTATTCCTTAACAGACAGTAGACCCAATTAGGACCAGGTCACAAATTTTGACCTATCATCTTTTTCACAATAGTAAAAAATGTTTATCAGTTTTCACAGTCAACAGCCAAATAAAAAAATAAAAGATAGTTACAACTACAAGCCAAATGAAAAAATGATTAACCTAACAATATAAAATAATTACATATAATTTGGGGGGTTAAGTAGAGTGATGTTGCAAGTAAAAGTGCATATATATACATGTTTTCATCTACCCATCCAGTCAATGTCTTTTGGTTGATGCATTTAATCCATTTATATTTAAAGTAATTAGCAATATGTATGATCCTGTTACCATTTTCTTAATTGTTTTGGGTTCATTTTTGTAGGTCTTTTCCTTTTCTTGTGTTTCCTGCCTAGAGAAGTTTCCTTAGCATTTGTTGTAATGTTGGTTTGGTGGTGCTGAATTCTCTTAACTTTTGCTTGTCTGGAAAGCTTTTGATTTCTTCATCAAATCTAAATGAGAGTCTTGCTGGGTAGTGTATTCTTGGTTGTAGGTTCTTTTGTTTAATCACTTTAAATATACCATGCCATTTCCTTCTGGCTTGTACAATTTCTGTTCAGAAATCCGCTGATAACGTTATGGGAGTTCCCTTGTATGTTATTTGTCATCTTTCCCTCGCTACTTTTAATATTTTACCTTTGCCTTTAATTTTGTTGGTTTGATTACTATGTGTCTCAGTGTGTTCCTCCTTGGGTTCTTCCTGCCTGGGATTCTCTGTGCTTCCTGGACTTGGTTGACTATTTCCTTTCCCACATTAGGGAAGTTTTCAACTATTTGAAAGTGAAATCTATCAGGGGTTGATGGTATCAGGGGTTGATGGTAGCAGCAGTGACCAGGCAGACATCTAAAATTCTGAGTACTACTATCTCTTCAAATATTTTCTTGGGTCCTTCCTCTCTCTCTTTTTCTTCTGGGACCCTCTAATATGAATGTTGGTGTGATTGATGTTGTCCCAGTGGTCTCTTAAGCTGTCTTATTTTTTTTTCCCCCATTCTTTTTTCTATATTACCAACCTGGGAAGCCTTCACGACAGTAGGAGTCCTTCTTTGGCATTGTTGTTCTCCAGTTCGTGTGTCACCCACTTGGTGGATGTGGGATTTGATTTCAGCGAGATGGCACCCCTCCTACCGCCTCGTTGCAGCTTCTCCTTTGTCTTTGAGTGTGGGGTATCTTCTTTTGGTTAGCCCCAGCATCCTCCTGTTGATGGCCGTTCAATAGCTAGTTGCGACTTCAGCGCTCTTGTAGCAGGATATGAGCACACATCCTTTTACTCTGCCATCTTGAACCAATCTCTCTTGACCTACCTTTTGTGGACTGTGGTTTCAATATCTGTTCTGTTTACAAACTTTTTGCAGTGTTATTCAGATATATGCTGTGTGAGTGTCACCCAGGGGCCAGTTGGGGACCTGAGTGGCCAACTACCCTCAAAGTTCAGTTCTCAACGTAGTCGGTTTGCTATTGGAATTAAATCCACACACGTGCAGCTTAGAGACTGAGCCCATATGTTTATCCACAGCAATTTCACAGGATCCCTTCCTCAATCTTGCTCCTCTCCACTGTCTCCACACTCTCTGCCAGGACCCCTTTTCCTGCCCTTTGGCTGGAAACCCAGGGCTTTCATCTCTCTAATGTGCTATGCACTTCTCACAATAGGGTCCACCTTAAGGGCCAAATAGTTTGAGAATAAAGAGAGAGAAAGCAGTGAGGAATACCCCCACTCTTCAGACAACAGTTATGTTTAGAAAGAAGGATTCATCTTCCTCAGAATTTTAGATGTCTGCCTGGTCACTGCTGCTACCATCAACCCCTGATAGATTTCACTTTCAAAAGTAAGGAGAGAAGGAAAAAATATAGGAAATTTTCCCCATTCTCTGACTAATAGGGGCTCCTCTTCCTAATCCTCTGTCAAGAAAAGAAGGGTTCCTCTTGGAGCCCTTTTTTTCTTTCTGTTCAGTGAGCAGTTCCAGAATTCTAGTGCCTTTGAACTAACACAGAATATGATAGAATGGTAGGAAAATTACCAACATATCAATCATACATCAAGCTCAAGTTTTTTTCCCAATCAGCCTGATACCATTTACTTTTCGGAGTCTTCAGAGAGCTGCCCCATCGATTCTGTCCAGGGCTTTTAGTTATATTCAGTGGGAGAAACAGGATGGAATGTGTTTACTTCACCTTAATTGAAACTTGAAATGCTTTTGTATATTTCTAAATCCTATATAGATTATGTCAGGCTATTTCATTCACTTAGCTTAATATTCCATTTAATTTATATTATCATGCAGATCTTATTTATACATGTTATTACCTGCTGTACTTACTAACCTACAACTGATCAATATTTAGTTTCTAAATTTTTACTGCTATAAAAATGTTGTAGTGAATATCCTAGTACATGTTTCCTCATGTTTGTGTGTGAGAGTTTTTTTAGAACATATGTCTAGAAGTGTCATTATAGAGAAAAAAAGTTGTATCTTATATATTATGAAATACTCCCTAAAGTAGTTGTGTCAGTTAACACTCCTTCATTCCTTCCCCACATCCTTGTAAGTAAATAGTGTTATTAGATTTGTAAAACATTTTCCACTCTGATGGATGGGAAATGATGTCTTATGATTGTTTTATTTGCATTTCTTTTGTAAATTATTTTCTGACTGCAAAAGCACATATGTACTATAAAAGTAACATATGCTAATATAGAAAAATAGGGGAGACATAGAAAAGTATAAAGAAGACACTTTATATAATATACCAGACTATTATAACTGATTATTTCACAGTGATCAAAGGACATTTAGCCTTAGTGCAATATTTCAATTTTTTACATAAAAATATATTCATGTGTTTCTTATAATTAAGAATTAAATTTTTAAAAGTATGATTCTTATTGGAATATTTATTTCCATATTATATGTTAGTATGTTTTAGATTTATGTCATATGTTATTACATAGACATGAGTAGACTACATTTGAAATTTAAAATCTTGATTGTTTCTTACTAATTATGTCATAATGATTTTTTCATTAAAAAATCCCTCCGTGAACATCTTTAATGGTTGCACAAAGGCCCTTTCATATAAGTCTGTTATTATTTACTAAATCATTCACCCCTGTGGGAGCTAGTTTTAGTTTTTCCTTTGAAGGAAAAATGACATGTCAAGGGACATATTTGTCAACCAGCAATACACCAAAGCATTTTACAAGTATAGGGAAATTTTGTGTTTTAACTTCTTTTTTTTAATATTTTTCTCATTTTTTTAATGTTTTTCAGGGAGAAATTTCATAAAACAGTCCTTTAATTTGTCTAAAATATAATTTCACTATAGAGAAAGTGTGTGTTTATGTGTGTGTGTACGAGAGAGAGACAGAGGCCGTGAGGAGGACAGCCTTCTCTACCCCAGCCATTCGTAGGCAAGACAACACAAGCCATTGGCTGCAGTACCTGCCGTTAGTCCACTCACTCCATCCTGCAAGAATGTGGAGGAAACTGAAGCTCCCATCTTGCCCAGAAAAATTAATTCATGCCTAAAAAACACAGCATACTCAGCCTATTTTACAATGAGACATTTTAGATTCCTTGAGAAATGCTGTTAGCAAATGACTGAACTCAAAATATCATTTTATATTGTATATGTAAAAAAAAAAGCACTAGCTTTTTGCTCCCAGGAAATACATTTTTTGAAACTTTCAAATCATATGAAAATCTAACGCACAACATGTAGGCACAGAAAACAATTCATAATTCTAAAAGCTAGTGTTAAAAATTGAACATAGACCCACTTTGCAAAGATAAAAATAATTTGTAAGTTCACTAATAAGAATCCCATTTACAATATTACTTCCACTTTTTCTATATACATATCTTAAAGTTATTGGGATAATAGTATGTAGATAATTTTTATCTTGCTTTTTTACTTAACTTTTAATGTGAGTATTTTACCTGCCATTCATCACTCCCCATAGCATTATTTTTAATAGCTGCATAATATACTATAATTTACTACTTGCCTTTAGTTATCTGGAGAGTTCCTATGAGGCAGGCACTAATATTATCCCCACTTTACAGATAAGATTGTTGCCCAAGGCCTGGTATTCCATTTCAGAGATGAAAACAATGATCTTTATTGCTAACTGGGATTTCCATAGAAAATGAGAGTCCAAATAATCAGTGTTTTAAAACCTCTGTTACCTTGTTTTAGCTGAGCTGGTGTCCATTTCCATGAAATAGAAGTGATAACACCAGTGGAGTGAGAATTGGCTTTGGTGAGCATCAGAAACAATTGCTGCCTAAAATCAGAATTGCCCCTTCCTAAATCGCACCTGCCCAGCCCAAGGCAAAAGATACGCAGCTGGAGCTTGTAGGTTATTGACTTTGGAAAGAAAAAGAAAGGTCCTGCCAGATCTGACATCCAGCTCCTCAGCTAAGCTGTGCCAGTCTAAATAATTCAGGCAAAATTAGATTTTTATTTTTACCCAAACTTTGCAAAAGAGCTACCTCATAGTCTTCAATATTTTCAAGATAATTGCCAAACATTCTACTTCATTTATTTGGAAAAGCTGAATTTTATCAAAATGTGATTGCTGTTAAGTGACCATTTGCTCTATGCACAGAAATAGAGAGTAAGAATGCTGTAACCAGGTCTCACTCCTTAAGAAATTACCACACACAACTTTAGGCACTAATATTTTAACATTTTACTCTGGAAAATGTAAAACATCTACTAAACTATACAAAATAAAGTGTGGGTCAGCAAATTGTGTTCCATAGGCCAGATTTGGCCCGCCACCTGTTTTTGCCAAGTTCTACTGAAACACAGCCATGTTCATTCATGTACATGTTGTCTATGGCTGCCTTCACACTGCAAAGGCGGAGTTGGGTGGTTGCAACAGAGATCGTATGGCCTAAAAAGCTAAATTATCTGCTCTCTGGCCCTTTAAAAAGTGTACTGACCCTTGATCGAGTGAATCCCCATATACCCATCACTCAGCTTCAGCAGTTATCAATTCATGAGAGGTATTCACTAACAGGTGAGTGTTATTGTTTCAAGTCTCCATTTGTGCCTCTTATAAGGCATTCAATAATTTATACCACATAAATATCACCAGCTAAAAACAGTTGCAACCAGAGGCATAACCACTACATCAAGCAAATGTTTAGATAGCTGCCTGGGGTTGCTGTCATTTCTTCTTCCCTCTTTGACTGTGTCACTCTGGACATGGTATTGAGTGAAAGAGCGGGCAGCAGAGGTCAAAGCTGAGAAGGTACTCAGGTTACTTCAGAAAGGCGTGTAAGCAGTGCACAAGTGAAGTAAGAATGGAATCCAGTGAGGAAATCTCCAGAATCCTCTCTCCCTCACCTCAAGCCCAGGAGCCTGCCCAGCATATGCTGCCAGACCTGATTTTGAGAATTTCTTGAAATTCCAAGTACGGAATTTCCAAGTACGAAAACTTGGTTTAGACTATGGCGTGTGGAGAAAGAACACAGAACCCATAGCCAAGTGCTGGGCTCTGCCGCTAGCTTATTGCAGTGTTGGAGTGTCTTACACCAGTCTTGGGCAGATAAGTCCGTGGTAGACATGGTTCACTCAGAAATCAAAGAGCATCATCCCTGCTTTTCACCACCCCAGCTCTCAAAATTCGAAAGATCAGACCGGGGGGACATGCATATATGTACTTTGCAGAGCACCATAGTTCACCTACATGGTAGATATGAGGAATAACTTGTAGAAACCATCCAAATGACACTTGAGAGCTGAGTGAAATGAACAAAAGACAGCAGAGGGAAAAGGCCTTCCTTTGTTTTCCCCATATCTTTTCACTTTTTTCGATGTGCTTTCAGATGTATTCATTTATTTTCTCTTCAGAACCTGCCTTTAAGGTATATAGGCAATTTATCTAAACACACATCTCATAGATGAGACATATGAGGCATCGGGAAGTAAACACATTCCTCGGGGCCACATGGAGATGACAGCGCTCACAGCGCACAGGCTCAGAGCTAACCAGCAGGACTCAGGTTTCCAATTCTAACAGGTTCCATCTCTGTCTCCGTGAACAAATTTCTTAACCCCTTTTTACCTCTTATTCCTCCTTTGTAAAACAGGAGTAATACTTAATGAGTACTTAAGATTTCTTTTTCCCCTAATGTGTATCCTGGGAAGAAAAAATCTCAACACGATTTTTGGAGTTTTTTCTAGGAGAGGTATGCAAGAGTAGGAGAAAAGCAGAGTTCTGTCCTCACTCTAGTGAGTGAGTCAGCGTAGACTCTCACTGTGAATGGCAGAAAAGAATAAATATTCAACATCTGAGAGATGCGCTGGTTCTGTTCTCGGGCACAAATTTCAAAACAGCAGCTCTAAATGATAAGATTACTTAGGCTAAGCTATTGGCTTTGACTTTTGGAAACTTAATCTTCAACCACAACTTAAGCTAGATGACTTTTAGATTGCCTAAGTAAGGTGATATCTCTGCTTAAAAGTTACTAAGATATTAGGATATGCATTATAAACAATTTATGATGAGTTGACAGGACAGATGAATGCTAGGATAATAGGATATCCAAAGATATCCATGCCCACAGGCCGCTGACCACTGCACCTCCCCAGCCATGCTACCCTCCTTCTGGGAAGCAGAAATTCCACAGGTTCCACCATGACGACACCCGAGCCAGCAGAGGCAGGCAGACACACAACGGCTGTGATACAAAATGAGCAGGGCTGCAGCCTGGCACATAAATGGCTAAGCACACAAACCATCAATATCATTCCCATCAACCTTTACAGAGTCACGCCTCTGCATTCCGTTTGCTGTGGTGAGATTTTCTCCTCTCAGCCTATTACCCTAGCGTTCATCTGTCCTGTCAACACATCATAAATTGTTTATAATGCATCGCTCCAGCACAGCACTGAAGTAATGAGAATAAATAGATCCTGATAGACATATTGCAACCCACCAAGATTGAACCGTTAAACAGCTCATGAATATTTAGGAGGTGTTGACGTGCTTCTCACCTCATAAGGTGTCTGGGAAATTTTGCCACATACGAGCATCTGATGTTTGGGGAACCATGGTAAATGAATGAATAGACTGAAATGGGAATAGATGTGTTCTAAGCTCTGTCACTAAGTGGAATAACTGGCTGTGAGGTTTTTTTAAGCAAGTCCCTTACCGTCTGTAAGAACTTGTAAGTTCTCTCTGAGGTCTGAAATTCTGATTCTAGGGGAAAGAGGGTCCTCTCATATGTCACTTCAGTCCTCTCAGCCTCATCTGACTCAGGGCCACTTGTTCCAGCCTTGGCCAGCACTGCGGTGACCAGCTCAGGTCAACTCAGCATTAGCCTCGTGAATACAACCTGATGGAACCTCTATCCTCTTGCCCTGGGATTTCTCCCATTTGACACTGAAGTAGGAATGTCCTTGCTGCACAGTCTGAAAGGATGAGGGTGTTTAAGCCCTGTAGGTCAAGTGTTTGACCAATGGGTGATGGAATCTGACAGAAACTCTTCTCCCTTGTTGAGCCAAATGGACTCTTCTAAGAAGCATGTCTTTATTTGGCCTTGCAGAAGATGACCCCATGCTCTAGAGGGCTCGGTTACACTTACCGAGTGGTGGCCAGCTAACCAAGGCACCCCCACATTGGCCTTTCCCCCTGTGCCTCACTTTCCTGTCACTCACTCCTGCTCCCTAGAATTTTATTCCCTAATAAAGAGATAGCACACAAGCTTTGCCTCAGGCCTTGCTTTCTGGGGAAACTAAACTAAGACACTGGGAATATTTTTAGGCATCATGCAATTTATAGTCCAATAGAAACACCCAAAGTTCTACACTTGATTTGTGACCATTTTTAGAAAGCAGAGTATCTCTGGGCAATTATTTTTGCCTATCTTCCTTTGTATCCACCTACCTGGAGAAAGAAATAAAATTTTCTTCAGAAATTATCTTTAAGTGAGGCAAGAAAACAATAAGACATAAACCTTCCCATCACTGAAACTTCTGAGTGGGAGAAAACAGCCAACATTCTTTTTACTCATGACTGCCTTGCTTAACTTGAACCCAACAAGACAACTCTTACAACTGGCTCCCTGAGACTTTGCTTGCCTTTACCGTCACCATTCCCTGCCCCAGTATCTAGAATTTTGATTTTGGCTTTGTCCTGAAAATAATTCTTCCTAAAATCTTTATGCATTTCTATGTGGCCTCACTAGGGTCCTGGTCACAAAAAAAATAAAATACAAGTTCTAAGAACAGAAAACTGAATTCTAAGATTCTATACAAAATGATCCATGTCAATATATATATCAGGTTATTCTCTTGGGCCCTGAGGACAATCTCCAAGTTTGCACAGTCACATATGGGTACTTTGGTGCTATTGTCAACTGACCTGCTTTCTGCTTTCTCCTGTCCCAACTCCCATCATCTTCTGTTATAACCTTCTTTCCCTGGCACAGGTGTGGGTATATGACCTAAACCTCCCCCTTAGGTTAGTACCTTAATTTACCCCTTTTAGTAACTTACCTCTTAGTACCTTAACCTACCCCTCAAGCCAGGAATTTGTCTAGGGATCTGGCCCAATACAGGTTGAGCAGGTGTTTTGGCTGTTTGTTGTTTTTTGTTTTTTGGTTTTTTTTTTCTTTAACAAAACTTACAAGGAAAATTCCTTTGCCCTTGATAAAAGCTTCAGAGATGTGATTCCAGAGTTTCCAGTAGTGTTGAATGCTGCTAAATGGAGAAAAGTTTTCTGGCATAGAAAAGAATGAAGCCAAGATAGAATAAACAAAGAAATGGATAGAGGGAGACAAAGTCTTAGAATCAAGTCCCCAGGTCCAGTTTCTGAGTTTCAAATATTCCTGCAGCTCATTTTTATTCTCTGAGATGCCCCAGTATCTTGTTGCTAAATCCTCTTCTTTGCTTAAGCTGTCTGCAATTGGGTTTCTGTCACTTGCAATCAAAAGAATCTCAGCCAACATTGACGTATATAAAAATCAAAGCCCTTACTCTATTTTAATACACCTTGCTATTCTCTTTGCCTTTGTGCAAAGGAATGAACTTGATGTGGACCTTCCAGCTACCTGTGCATGTTATTTAAACTGGATTGATGAATTATTTTTTTACCTTGATCCATTATTCCTTTTTTTCCATGCCATAAAGAGGTTTTATGTGAAGGCCTGCACAAACCAAAATAGGAAGCCATAGCTTTAGATGACAGAGAAAAGTTAACCACGCCAGTTTGCTCTGCCATGCTAATGTTACATTTCATTCATGCGTGTGTACAGCAGATGGAAGAAAAACACACAATGTTTAAATTTTATTTTGTCTAATTCAGACACATTGTCAGGTAGGTAGAAAATCCAGGCTTATTCTTTGGATGGAGGATTTTCACTATGGACTTTCATGATCATTTATTTTCATATCTTTTAGAGGCACAGATAGCTGAGTAATTATGCAGCATGGAATACCTAATTGCATTCAATAATTGCATGGGGAGCTGCAGTGCGGAAAATGAAGAGTTACCAAAATAACACGTTGTTTCTGACAAAATGAGAGGAAAGTATAGTTCTGAAAAGTATAGCTCCAGTACAAATAGCTGCATGCCATGAGGCCCATGCCCTTCCTGCTCATCTGGGCAGCTCTGCCACCCATGCGCACGGATGTGGAACCACCCCAGACACTCAGAGCTGACTCTGGCAGCTAGCACGTCTTTCTCTGAGATGTATTATTTGAATTCTTTTCATACTTGAAAAAAGCTGCATTTTAAAAATCGATTCTCAAGCATCTGTCACTCTAGCTTCTGAAACATTTTCTTTGAAGATATAGGCACTTCAATAATGGTGCCTCACAGCTACAAAACCGGATGTCTTAGTTATCCAGCTCTGGCAAGCCTGCCAACATGCACGCAGGATCCCTGAAAGCCAGTGTTAGTCGCTTAGTCATGTCTCACTCTTTGCGACCCTGTGGACTGGAGCCCACCAGGCGCTTCTGTTCATGGAATTCTCCAGGCAAGAATACTAGAATGGGTAGCTATTCCCTTCTCCAGGGGATCTTCCAGACACATGTCTCCTGTGTGGCAGGCATATTCTTTACGGTCTAAGCCACCAGGGAACCCCCTGGGCCCTAGGTGAGTCCATTTACTCCAATAAGCAACAGGAAATCAAAATCTTTTGCATTTGTATTGCATTGTCTTTTCAAAGACCTTCCATTTTAAACTTGACTTCTTCCCTATTAAGTTTATAAGACAGGGATGATTGTCACTATTTGATGGAGAAGAAACCTGAGGACCATGAAAAGGTCCAGAATTAGTTAGGACTGATCCTAACTTATATAGAGAGTGTGACCTCCCAAATGCTGTATACACACACACACACATACACACACACACACACAGATACCAGTGGGAAGTGTCAATCAATAGTGATCATCTGTTACCTGATTATTTTCCCCTGGAGTTAGGAGACCTTTCCCCATCTTTCTTTATCTTGATCATGATTAATCCACCATAGGATAAAAATCTTAGCTGTATGAGTCAAAACATGGATATATCTGTGATCACCCTTATTCCTGTAATCATTAGTCCCTTTAGAGTTAACTCTGTGTCAGTTCTCAAGACTTTGCAAAAAAAAAACAAGAATTCATATCACTATACTATATTCATATTACTATACTATACCAGTTATTTGAGCCTTAGAATTCCTAGCATTGGTATGTTAACTCCACAAAATTTAAAGTATTAATATCAACAAAGATTTTTAGAAAGTTCTTCAAAAGATGATACTGGGAAAAGTAAAGAGAATGGACAAAGCACTAAGTCACTGAAACAAGCAATTCTCCTCAATCATTATTAAAAGAATGCCACCAAATACTGCCCAAAACTTTTGCCAAAAAAAAAAAAAATTTCAAACTCCCTCTCATAAAATATTTACATCATTAAGGTGAAATCTACTGGGGAGAAAACTAAGGCAGAGATGGCAATAGAAGGCCAGCATCCAGGGTAAAGGAGAATATACCCCAGAAGGGTCTTGATAAATCTTTGTGATTTTGTACAATATGAAATGTCACCACACAGTAAGAGCGCTGGAGAGGTGGCACTCAGAGACCACTGCCTGCTCTGATAAGACATGTTGTCTACTAAGGTTCCAGGGCGGGTCTACCATAAACGGTCAGTGGGCCAAGGAAGCTGTAACAAACTGAGTTCATCAGGTCAGCAGAGAGGAACCATTCCTGCTGTGCATATGGTTTCTAGCTACCTATTTATTTTCCTTCTGGGCACTTAGAGAACATGCCTGAGAGGCAGTTAGTAACTTCTAACTGCAGAGAAAAGAAAATAGCTCTGAGTAATTTTGTGAAGAAAATGGGGAAATATGTTTTTGCCTGTAGAAGACAATTAAAAACAAGGGGGCCAGAGAGAGAGAAGAAGAAGAAAGAGGAGGAGGAGGAGGAAGAAAAGTAGGAGAAAGAGAAACAGCTTCTATTTTCTGCCTGTTTGGGGCATTATATTATATATATTCAGATTGTCATAGTTGTTATTTCAAGTCCATGTTAAGTCAGTAGTGCCAGGGCCACGAATAGATTAAGTAGGTGGTTATCCTCACAGTGTGATTTAAGGGGTAGGCAGGCCCCAGACTCCAAAATAGTTCTTCCCCTGGCTTGACAGGGCACATTAAGTAGTGATTATTTCAGGTTCCTCTATTTAAATGCAAATAACTCTAGAAAAGATAATGCATTATGAGAGTCATTAAGCATCATTGGGATTAGCTTCTCAGATTGCTCTCTCACTAGACTCCTAAGAGATCCTGGTTCAAGATTTACCTTGACACAGGTACTAGTTAATCATCTTGGATAAGGGCTTTAGCCTCAAAGTGTCTCAGTTCCCTCTGTTATACAAATACCATGGTTTGCCCGGTCTGCTTCTCCAAACACTTTAAGAATTGAGTAGGATAATGTGTAAGTTACAAAGTAACAAAGACACTGGGGGAGTCGTTACATCTAGAATTGGAAACACTGGGAGCCTGAGGGGGAAGGGCCTGAGAGCCAAGAACTGCATTTCAGTCTAAAGACCCGTCTCAGACACATACTTATTTTCATTAAAGCTGTGCCATGCAATTCAAAGAAAAAGCATTTACTTTAGAGTCAGAAGAGCTAATTTTCAAAACTATCAAGCAGGAATATAGACAAAGATTATTAGAAGAAATTTAAGCAATAAAGATTCAAATGGCCAAAACTATTTGAAAACATACCCAATCTCATTAATAATATTCAAAAAGAAGAAATTACAAAAGAAAGATGCCACTTTCACCCATAATATTGTCAAACTATGTATTTAAATAATATTCAGAGTGTATGAGCATTGAGGAAAATGAGCTATTGATGGTTGTATAGCTTGGACTATTTAACAACATAGATCAAAAGATCCAGCAATTCCAGTCCCAATTTCAGCCATTTTCTTGAAAAAATATAGAATAATATGCATAAACATTTATTTATGAAAATTCTTTTACAGTATTGCTTGTAATCACAAAAAGATAGAAATTATCTAAATGTCAAGCTAAAATGGTCATTAATTATGGTAAAACCCACAATTATGTACTATTATATACTATTTTGAAAAGCTGTAAAAAAATATTTATTGACATAGAAAAAGTACCTAATAGTTTCCTAAGTGAAAAAATATCATGGTAAAACAGTAGACACAGTATTAGATTATATATCTTCTTTCCATCAGTCTAATCTACATCAAGCAATATTTATCAAAATGTTAATAGTAGTTCTCTGTGGGCACAGGACTATAAAGTTTTTTTTTCTTTATCTTTGCAAAATTTTCACTATTAACCTTTTTTAACCTTGCAAAAAATATGTTTTGAAACACCTATCAAAATGAAAGAAATTTCATTAGGAATAGAACTTTTTAGATTTGAGCTAAGTATTCCCTGTCTATAAAATGTGGGAAGAGGGCACCACCTACCATACAAAGTTTACAAAACTCTCAGGGCAAACCCATGAGGTATATGTGAAGAGTTCTGAAACCCCTAAATCCCTCTGTAGCATCAAAATGGAAGACAGTGAAAACCTTATTTCTGCCTTTGTCACCTGCTGTTAAGAAAACTTGCTTCAGCACCATGGACAGCGAGGGCGCCCAATTATTTTGACCTTTTTTTATCCACCAAAGCAAATGAAAGGAAAAAACTTTTAACCAGCCTTTAAGTGCAGAAGTGTGTCAATTAGTGCAAGAACTTATCATTTCATTAGTGACTGCAGAGTTATTAGTCAATTCATTCAGTCAACTGAAATACAACACCTCATCAGTATCTGCTCCTTCTACCTCTGGTGAGAATAGGTGATGGTGGCCAAGTAATCCTACTATTTATGGCTTCTACACAATAGGGAGGACAGAATGCTCATAAGCAACAGCAACAACTATCTTTCCTGCTTCTCAAACTTTCTCTAGCTTCTCAACAACATTTAATTCATTCCTTACATGACCACATATGCATTCTAGAGTACAATCCAGCCACTGATATCATACAATATCACTCACTGAGGCACCACAAAAACCTTGCAGGGAACAGCAACATATATCAGCTCTCAGACTCCAATCACAGCTCCAGTTCAGCAAGAAGCCTGTTAACAGAGCCAAGAGTAGGCCTGCATATCTAGAGACGGGGGAGAAGTGATGGGATGCCTTCAGAATGTTAAATGACCTCTGAATCAACTGTCTCTGCTCTCCTGCTTCTATAAAGATCCAAATGTTACCTTTAAGACATTTATCCATTTTACAGATATTTAATGAGCACCTACGGGGCTTCCCAGGTGGCACAGTGGTAAAGAATCCACCTGCCAATGTAGGAGATACAAGAGACACAGGTTTGATCCCTGGGGAGGAAAGATTTCCTAGAGTAGGAAATGGTAACCCATTCCAGTATTCCTGCCTGGACTATCCCATGGACAGAGGAACCTAGTGGGCCACAGTGGAACAAGGAACCTAGTGGGCTGCACATGGGGTCGCAAAGAGTTCGACACAACTGAGCACACACACACACTCAGTGAGTGCTCCCAGAATGCCAGGTAGTGTTCAAGTGACACAGGATTCCAGCCATGAAGAAGCAAGATGTCTCTTCTAATAGAGAGTTGTCACTAGTGAAAGTGACAGACAACATAGAAACAAATAAGGTAATAATAAGTACCATAAAGAAATGGAAAAACCATGAAATAAGGCATGGACTAGAAATGAGGGAAGGGCAATTTTGGATTAAGGGATAAGGGGAGACTTCTCTGAGACCTGACAAATGAGAAGAAGGAAGCCATGGAAAATAGGTGAGGGAAAAATACTAGGAAAGGAAAGAGTGAGTGCAGGGGTTCTGAGCTTGGTATGTTCAGGGAAACAAGAAGGTTACGGATCAGGGAGAGAGTACACTAAGATGGAGCAGGGAGGTGTGCAGAAGTCAGACCCCGTAGAGCCATATGTTGTTCAATCGCTAACTCATGTCCAACTCTTTGCAACCCTATGGACTGTAGCACACCAGGTTCCCCTACCCTTCACTATCTCCCAGAGTTTGCTCAGCTTCATGTCCATTGAGTCAGCGATACTATCTCCCTATCTTATCCTCTGTTGTCCCCTCTTCCTTTTGCCTTCAGTCTTTCCCAGCATCAGAGTCTTTTCCCATGAGTCAGCTCTTCACATAAGGTGGCCCAAGTATGGAGCTTCAGCTTCAGCATCAGTCCTTTCAATGAATATTCAAGGTTGATATGCTTTAGGATTGACTGGTTTGATCCCCTTGCTGTCCAAGGGACTCTCAAGAGTCTTCTCCAGCACCACCACACAAAAGTATTAATTCTTTGGTACTCGGCTTTTTTTTATGGTCCAGCTCTCACATCTGTACATGACTACTAGTGTTATACAAGCCTAGTATAAAACTTGAATGGCATCCTACATGCAATGTTTCAAAATTGGGAAAGGAGTACATCAGGGCTATACATTGTCACCCTGCTTATTTAACTTATATGCAGAGTACATTGTGCAAAATGAATCACAAGCTGGAATCAAGATTGCCAGAAGAAATATCAACAACCTTAGATATGCAGATGACACCACCCTAATGACAGAAAGTGAAGAGGAACTAAAAGGTCTCTTGATGAAGATGAAAGAGGAGAGTGAAAAAAGCTGGCTTAAAACTCAACATTCAAAAAACAAAGATCAAGGCAAATAGATGGGAAACAATGAAAACAATGACAGACTTTATTTTCTTGGGCTCCAAAATCACTGTGGACTGGGACTGCAGCCATGAAATTAAAAGACACTTGCTCTTTGGAAGAAAAGCTATGACAAACCTAGACAGTGTATTCAAAAACAGAGACATCGCTTTGCCTACAAAGGTCTGTATAGTCAAAGTTATGGTTTTTCCTGCAGTCATATATCAATGTGAGAGTTGTACCATGAAGAAGGCTGAGCTCTGAAGAATTGATGCTTTTGAACTGTGATGCTGGAGAAGACTCTTGACAGTCTTTTGGACAGCAAGGGGATTAAACCAGTCAATTCTAAAGGAAATCAACCCTGAATATTCACTGGAAGGACTGATGCTAAAGATGAAGTTCCAATGCTATGGCCACCTGACACGAAAAGCTGACCCATTGGAAAAGACTGTGAGGCTGGGAAAGATTGAGGGCAGGAGGAAAAGGGGAGACAGAGGATCAGATGGTTGAATGGCATCATCGACTCAATGGACATGAGTTTGAGCAAACTCTAGGAGATAACAGGGAAGCCTGGCATGCTGCAGTCCATGGGGTTGAAGAGTCAAACATGACTGAGCTACTGAACAACAGAACAACACCTAATGGGAGACTAACTGGGGGATTCTAAGCAAGCCAGGCTTCAGCAATACGTGAACCGTGAACTTCCAGATGTTCAAGCTGGTTTTAGAAAAGACAAAGGAACCAGAGATCAAATTGCCAACATCCATTGGATCATCGAAAAAGATATTCCAGAAAAACATCTATTTCTGCTTTATTGACTATGCCAAAGCCTTCGACTGTGTAGATCACCACAAACTGTGGAAAATTCTGAAAGAGATGGGAATACCAAACCACCTGACATGCCTCTTGAGAAACCTATATGCAGGTCAGGAAGCAACAGTTCAAACTGGACATGGAACAACAGACTGGTTCCAAATAGGCAAAGGAGTACGTCAAGGCTGTATATCGTCACTCTGATTATTTAACTTATATGCAGAGTACATCATGAGAAATGCTGGAAGAAGCACAAGCTGGAATCAAGATTGCCGGGAGAAATATCAATAACCTCAGATATGCAGATGACACCACCCTTATGGCAGACAGTGAAGAGGAACTAAAAAGCCTCTTGATGAAAGTGAAACAGGGGAGTGAAAAAGTTGGCTTAAAGCTTAACATTCAGAAAACTAAGATCATGGCATCTGGTCCCATCACCTCATGGGAAATAGAGGGGGAAACAGTGGAAACAGTGTCAGACTTTATTTTGGGGGGCTCCAAAATCACTGTAGTTGGTGATTGCAGCCATGAAATTAAAAGGCGCTTACTCCTTGGAAGCAAAGTTATGAACAACTTAGATAGCATATTAAAAAGCAGAGACATTACCTTGCCAACAAAGGTCTCGTTGGTCAAGGCTATGGTTTTTCCAGTGGTCATGTATGGATGTGAGAGTTGGACTGTGAAGAAAGCTGAGCACCGAAGAATTGATGCTTTTGAACTGTGGTGTTGGAGAAGACTCTTGAGAGTCCCTTGGACTGCAAGGAGATCCAACCAGTCCATCCTAAAGGAGATTAGTCTTGGGTGTTCATTGAAAGGACTGATGCTGAAGCTGAAACTCCAATACTTTGGCCACCTCATGCGAAGAGTTGACTCATTGAAAAGACCCTGATGCTGGGAGGGATTGGGGGCAGGAGGAGAAGGGGATGACAGAGGATGAGATGGCTGGATGGCATCACCGACTCGATGGGTATGAGTTTGAGTAGACTCCAGGAGTTGGTGATGGACTGGGAGGCCTGGCGTGCTGCGATTCATGGAGTCGCAAAGAGTCGGACACGACTGAGTGACTGAACTGAAGACAGGGAGTGGCACTCAAACTATTGAGTGAACGTATTTAAGTGACTTTAATGTCCACTTTTCCAGATTCCTGATGTAAAATACAAATATCCTTGTCAGAGGCAGCATTTTAATTGAAATCTATTGATCACACCCCCTTTCTCAATTCATTGCAGTCCAGGCAGGGTGAAAGCACAAAGTGTCTGACCAGGAGGCTCTGAAAGCATAGAGACGTACTTCAAAAAGCAAAATCACAGAAGCACCTGAGATTAAAAAAAAAAAAAAAATTGCCTAGGGCAGGCATTGAAGAAAGATCCTGCAGCAAGACGAGAAGGAGAGATTGTTAATTTTGGAATCTAAGAGTGCTAAATTTAAAATCTGATTCCTCTGTTCTCTTACTTGCTAACATTGGGCAGTTTCTGTTCTTAGAAAATTGGTTACTAAAGCTCATAAAATGTGCATTCTTTGCTGTTATGGACTGAATGTGTGTATCCTTCCAAAATACATGCTGAAATTCCACCCCTCAGTGTGATGGTATTAAAAGGTGGGGCCTCTGAGGGGTAATTAGGATTAGATAAAGTCATGAAGGAAGAGCCCACATGAATAGGATTTCTGCCCTTGTAAGAGTCACAAGAGAGCTTGCTTCCCCTCTCTATTCTCCCTATGTGAGGATCTAACAAAAAGTTGGCAGCCTGAAACCTAGAAAAGAGCTCTCACAAGAATTTAACTATGCTGGCACCCTGATATCAGAGATTGGAAATCTCTAGAATTGTAAGAAGTCAATTTTTGTTGTTTATAGGCTACCCAGTCTGTAGTATTTTTGTTATGGCATCCCAAAATGACTACGACATTTTAAAATCTCAGTCATCTCTATGAATTTCTGAATTAACTACTGTACTATAAAAGCTCATTAGGATTTAATTCAATATCATACAATATGCCCAGAACTATGCTAGGTGCTGGGATTTCAAAAATGAATCAGACAGCAATAATATCCACCTGCTTTCATGCATACTTTTTCTCAGAAAGTGATGAAATTTTGGAAACAGTCTTTGGCAAAGAAATCTTAGGCTAAAAATAACAGGATGGATATTTTTTGGCAAGGAAATCTTCCTAAGCTAATAATAGGATGGATATTAAAGCGTCTGTAATTGTCTATGTGACTCTCCACCAATATGAAAGAGTACTGCTTTGGGGGATATCTTCTTATTCTGAATTAATTAGCAAGGTGAGCTGGAATCCACATCTAGTTCTTGGGGATTTGGCAAAATGGCAGGAGTTCTGCAGTGTAAATTGTTTACAACTGATGCTAATGCCTGCTCATTTGATTTAATGTGTGGTGTGCTATTCAATTGCTCCATGGAGGGAGGGAAGGGAGAGGAATTTCTCCTAATAGTCAATCTTATCCATAATTGCAATGCCTGTCTGCCAAATAAATTCACAAATATCGAAAAGCAATTGTAAGAAACAATGAACTAAGGAACCCAGAGAAAATTTGCCACAACATGAACAGGAGTGTGGATGAAGAGGCAGAAGCTATAGAGGCTGCTAGAGAGAGGCTCCCGATTGGAGCTGAGGGTCAAAAGTGAGGAGCAAGTTCCAGGAAGAATTAAAGAAAAAGGAACTGAGGTTAATTCTAAAGAGAAGAAGACGTTCTAACAATAACTTCCCAAGAACTCTCCCAGAGATCCCATTTGCCTTCCAGTGCCTCATCACAGCTATCAACATCCCTATAGGAGGCGAGAGTATTGTTGGGAAAGCACATTCGGGAGCAAATACCACAGTGGTTGGATGTCTGACATCTCTGCCTCTGTTGTCTCAAATAAACATATTGGCACCCCCAGCCATAAATTAAAAATCCAAAACATAATTTAGCTACCTTTCCTAAACCACAGCCTTGCCAATTCTGATCTAAGGTAAACAAACTCTAGCCCAACTAACTAGGAACAAAAACATGTCTGATCAAAGTCATCTTTCTTCAAAAGTTGGAGCTTTCCATAAAAGTGTAAATTTTGCTTAAAAAGTCAGCTAATGGAGATGGGGGCCAAAATTTCAAGGGCAAATGCTCCCTTGTAGTTCACTGCTAAATCTCTTTTAATTTCACACCTCTGTATAACGAGATATAATATGACTCAAATCAATCACTACAAAAGAACAATGACTCAGGTCTCAGGTTAAAAAGTGGGACCATTTGGCCTTGGGGCCACTAACAAGATTCCAAAATGCAAAAGGATGGTCAAAGACCTATGGAGTTGATCTTGATAGCTGTTTCTAAGAAATATTTTCCAGTCTAGTGAAAACACTGGGGTGGAAATAGAAGCCCTTGAAGTATCATTTGTCTTAGATTATTCTCTGGCAAACAGATTCTGAGATGGGGATTTGCAGGCTGAAAATGTACTAGAGAGTGACTTAGGAATCAACACCTATCTGAGAAAGAAGGAAGTGGAAACTGGTAAGGGCGGGAGCTGAACTTTGTTGAAAACACAAAAAAGGCCCCAGTTGACTCATGTGGGTGGATCTCTGCTACTGGAATGGGTTGTCCAGTCTGGAGATAAGCAAGATGGACCTTTACACTCCCACAATGACTGGTCATTGGATGAGGGATGCCATCAAGAGGTGTGTGACCTTGGATGAGGGCTTTCTTTGGCTGAGGGCTATTTCCAGAGAGTGACTCAACTGAGAGCCACTGGCTGCCTCACCCCCAGAATCTGGGGAGATGGATGCCCCAATGCTCTCAACCAGTTGCAGAACTGGGCTGCAAGCCAGAGCAAACATACCATCCCTGGAAGCCAGTGGCATGCCTGAGTAGCCCAGGCTGGAAGTCTACCATCACACAGTGCCTTCAAATATTTGAAATTTCCATCCTGCTTTCTTTCCTTGGATTAGATCATCTATTTTAACTCAGTCTCTGGTTACTGACTGTGTGTGTTACCCAGATTGACAACAGTTCCTCTGCCCCCACTTTCTAAAGTTTCCCTTGAAGAGGAAAAAGCTTCATGATCCAGTGTATTTGGTTCTCTCTTTACCTCATTCCTCTGTTCAGACGGCACTCACAGGGCTCTTGGTATTCTTGACACTGCACTCAGCCTGAGAACTGCAAAGAGGACCCCAGCCCTATCCTCGAGGAGCTCACAGTCTCCTAGAAGAAATAGTGAAAACAAATCTCCAAAGAGCATAGTAAGAGCAATGATAAATGTCATAAACATTTTTTTTTTTTTTGAGAATCTAAAAGAAGCAATGACCAACCTCTGCTTGAGGAAATCAGAAAAATCTTTCCTCTAGGACTGATGTTTGATCTTGGCTTTGAAAAGTGATTGAGATCTGTCGGATGGGGAGGCAGAAGATGGATATGTGAGGGAGACCTTATGCAGAGGTGTGATTAGAGTCTAGAGTTATTAAAGATAGGTTAGGATAGAGACATTTATGTTTAGCACGGCTTGGACGTAGGATGTGGATGGTCTCATGTCAAGCTAACAAGTTTGGATTTTATTCTGTAAGAAATGGGGAGCTAAATAATGAATATTATATAATACTACTTATATTTAAATGTAAATATAATATTAAATAATAACATTAATTTATTAAAATATGTAGTGGAATTATGGAGGAATGATGGGATGAAGGGGGACTTCCAGAAAGGAGGCCAGACAGGAGACTTGAAAGATTTTTATCGTTAAATATTCCAACTATATAGAATGTAATGAACATCTGGTTCATATCACATAGATTCAATAAGCATTAAACTATTGGGAAAATTTCCTTTAGCTCTTCTAAAAAATAAGAAATAAAAACTCACAGACACTGTTGGAGCCCCCCTTGCATCTCTCTCCTGGACACACCCCTTCCCTCTCACTTGGCACCCCCAGGTGACAGGAGACAATGAAAATAATTCAGGGGTGAGAATATAAAGGGTATTTTAAGGCAATGGCAATTAGAAAGCTGAGAGAAAGAATTCAAGAAGCCTTCTAAAGTGCAACTGACAAAATTTAAGGCAAACAGCTTAAATAAAGGAGAGGAAGATTATCTGTTCAGGTTGATATAACAAAATACCACAAGTTGGGCAACTTATAAACAACAGACTTCTATTTCTCACAGTCTGGAAGCTGAAAGTGCAGGATCATGGAAGATTCAGTGTTTGGTGAGAGCCTACTTTCTGGTTCATAGACAGAAACTTCTGTGTCCTCACATGGTGGCAGGGGCAAGGGATCTTTGTGAAGTCTCTTCTATGAAGGCATTAGCCCCATTCATAAGGGCTCCACTTTCCCAATTTAAATACCTCCCAAAGCCCGAACCTCTTAATACCATCATCTGTGGGAAATACGATTTTAACAGATCAATTTGTGGAGAGGGAACACAAACTCTCAGACCGTGGTAAGGAAAAAAGAGGAAAAGGCAACTCCTGTGGTTTTAGCTTACAATTTAACCAGGGATAAGACTGGTGAAAATGAAAGCTGATGTGGCAAAGCAGATTTGGAGAAAGCAATGAACAGTTTGGCCTGGGACAGTTCTGGATCTCTAACAAAAAGTTGGGACCAGACAGTTTTCCCGGTCTTCACACAGGAATGATATTTTGAACTTTGGTCACTTGCACCTTGTACCTTCTTGTTTCAATTTTTTTCTTTATTGTCAACAACATACAGATGTAGCTTCTTAGAGAGTTGATGACTAGAACTGGAATTACAGAGTTACAGGCAAAGGAACATTTGGCATTCGGGATTTGAACATACTGAAGATATGAAGGAATTCTTCTTACAGCTCACTCTAGCCAGAATAAGTCATTTTCATTTTAACAAACATTTACTAATCTCATAGGCAAAGAATGGTTCCCTTACTGTTGTTTGAATTTGCATGTCTTTGATTATACTGGAAGTTACACATTTTTCCATATGTTTGTTTACTGCTTTGCATTTCTTATTTTGTGAATCATCTGTTCATGTCCTTTGCCCATTTGTCTAGTTTGATTTTAAGTGTTTTCACAAGCAGTTTTAGGAGTTCTTTATGTAAGTAAACTATTAACCCAATGTCATGTGGCTGGAAAATATTTTTTGTTGGTGTGTTTGCCTTTTCATTTCAGAAATGGCTTTCATTTTTTAATCTAGTATTTTTCATACTTATTCTTCTGCTTAACATCTTTCTGCACTCAACTTCTGAGCATGGGATGCAAGGCCTTTGGGGTCTGGCTCCTTCCACTTCTACCCTGGCAACTCTTCCCACAAAAATTCATGCTCTAGACACTTTCAACTACTACTTGCTACAAATGCAAAGAAGCTCTCTTATGCTTCTAGGACTTAACACATCTGCCCGGAATGCCCTTCCTGCCACCATCAGCTAGGATAACATTTAGTCCTTCAGAATCCAGCTCAAGCATCACCTCTAAGGTAGTGTAGTAGAAAGTCAGTGCATGGGTTCTAGAATGAGAGGTCCTGGGTTGGAGTCCCAGCTCTCCAACGTGGTCAGCTGTTAAGGGAGAATAAAAGTAGTCATCCCTCAAAATGTAGAGTTCCCATATGATCCAGAAATTCCACTCCTACACATGTGCTGAAAAGAGAAGTGAAAACAAACCTTTAGACAAAAACTGCTACGTAAATGTTCATAGCAATATTATTCATAATATCCAAAATAGAAACAACCTAAATGTCCATCAATTGATGACTTAATAAACAAAATGTGGTATAGCAATAAAATGGAATATTACTCAGGCATAAAAAAGACTGGAGTACAGATACCCTGAATAATACTCTGACCATTAGAAACATCATGGTACATGAAAGAAGTCAGACACATATTATATGATTCCACTTATGTGAAATGTCCAGAACAGGCCTATTTATAGAGACAGAAAATTTAGATTAGTGGTTGCCAATAGCAAGGGGTGATGGGAATGGAAGGGAAGGTGACAATTTCTTTTTGAGGTGATAAAAATGTTTGGAATTAGATAGTGGTGATGGTTAAGCAACATTGTGAACATACTGAAAGCTGAATTGAATTTGCTTAAAATAGCAAATTTTATGCTATATAAAATTCACTTCAATTTAAAAAAAGTCACACCTATGCCATAGTGAGATCACATGACTAAAGGAGATGATGTATGTCTGAGGCACAGAGTGTGGCTGGTCAACGGCATCAAGCTGTCTGGGCACTTGGCATAGAGGATGGATGCACAGAGTAAGTGTTACCCCATCTCTCCAGGGCAGAGCTGGGTCCCTAAGCCTCTTTCCCACCTCTAAGCCATCATTTATATTCATAGCAACCTTTGCTTTACCTGCCTGGCGTCTCCTTATGAAAAGAGCTGGGCGTGTCACCAGTGCCCAGCATAGAGTTTAGAATATATATCTCTTATTGGACCAGTTGAAAGTTTCCCAAAGTTTCAGAGTCAGATGGAAATGGAATTGGTCTAAATCCCAGAAACATACATGTCTGGTGAGTATGAATCTGGAGGATTAGCTAGAACTCCAGCACTGAGACAGATCATAAATATCACTTTGCAATTCCATCTTTTATTACAGGAGGAAACCAAGACCTTAAAGTTTGTATAATATACTAGGCAACATGAAGGGGAGGGAAAGAGGACTGGATTGAAGACACTCTCTGAGAATACCCCCACTCAGCACCTATAAGACCATGTTATGGACTGAATTGTGTGGCCCAAATGCAATAAAACTTTAACCCCAGTTAACTGTATTTGGAGGTTGAGCCTTTAAAGTGGAATTAAGGTTAAATGAAGTCACAAGGGTGGAGCCCTGATCCAGTAGGACCGGGGTCTTACAAAGAAGAGGAAGTGACCCAGCAACACGTGTGCACAGAGAAAAAACCCAGATGAGGACACAGGGAGAAGGCACCAACTGCAAGCCAAGGAGAGATACCTCAGGAGAGACCAGTCCTGCCGACATCTTGATCATGGACGTCCAGCCTCCAGAACTGGGAGGATCAGCTTCTGTTGTCTGAGCCACTCAGCCTGTGGTATTTGTTGTGGCAGTCATAGCTAACTAATATGGTCACCAATAGACTCAGAGTTGCCCTGCCCACAAGAAGGAAGAAGCCCCAAATGATGGATCAAGGCGAAGGTGAGGGCAAAGGGACTGGAGTCTCAAGCCTTCCTCACCCATTCCTGTCTTCTTACCCTCTGCTTGGCCCTCACTGGTGTCCTCTTCTTACCCTCTCTTGGCCCTCATATAGTCCTCTCTGGCTATAGGAAGGTTTCTCCAGCATTGCTTAGCAAAAGGAGAGCTGGTTCCGGAGAGGGCAGGGGGAAGAGTAAGATGGGACATATCTGAAGGCCCAAACAACGTCCTGCTTCATCATTCAAAGCAGCATCCTCCTTCTCCCACCCCCAGCTGACCTTTTCCTATAAATAAACCCAAGAATGGTTTGAGATATAGACATTAAATTAAACAGATCATTTCTACTACAAATTCTCCTTACTGTCTTAGTAACTTTACATGCCCCAAATTCTTTTATTTTTAGTTAGCACATTTTTTAGAAAACAGAATTAAATGCAAATCCTTGCAGAGCTTGTCCGACTCCTGTAATGCTTAACTACATAAAAATTTCAATGTATTATTTATATCCAGATATGCTGCAGCTGAATTTCACATGTAACTGTTCAGAATTCCAAGTTCCTTAACTGGAAAAAAAAAAAAAAAAGGCAAAACCTCTTCACTGCTTCACTTGCTTATTCTTTCATCTTTTATTAAAGAGCCTTTTAACATTTTAAAATGTGGCCCTCTTATACACCAAAGACCCCAAATCAAGCTCACATCTTGCTTTAATTCACAAAAGGATGAAAATCCAATACATCTGAAAAGTCTTCAACTGTTTATAAACACTAAGAATAATGCAGGAACTGTCCCTGGTTCTGGATAAGTATACTCTCCTTGCATTCAGGGGGACAAGAAACTCTTGACTTCTTCTAATAGCATCTGTAGTCTGTGAATTTGTACCCTTAAAACCAATTACTTAACTCCTGAGAGTATGAGGACTCTCAAGAATAAATCAAATGGATGGATCTGAGCCTCCCAGTCTTCCGGACAGTTAATATCATCAAAGCAGTGATGCTGATGACAGGTTAACCCAACTCAAAAAGCTCCAGGATGCAGGGAAGGGAACATACCATGTTTCAAGGAAAGGCAAAGCCAGTTTCCAGCAATCAGTGAGCAGGACCAGGACCATAGGAGAGGAATCAGGAAATCCCAACCCCCTTCCCCAACCACCTTCTCTGTGGTTCTCTCCATAGGCCTGTTAGTGTTCTATTTGCATCTTGGACAGACTGGCCTTTGCTTTCACAGTGCAAGAGACAGACAGACAGAAAGATAAAAACAGAGTAAGAGAATCAAAGCCACGCTACTTTTGAGAATGGACTTGCTTAGAGAGAGAATGGCTCCTCTAGCTATGTTTCTGACCAGGAAGAAGAAGACCCAACTCTGGTTCCTCTTTCTGCTCTGGCCATGTGACCTTATGATGTCACATAATATCAACAATAATAATATGAGGCTCTCTTCAGTGAAGGTAGGAGATTGTTTGATTTTTCCTGGAATTCTGAGTTCTAAGAATTTGCATTAGGACCGTAGAACACTGCACTGGAAGGAGGTGGGAAACTTTCCTCTCTCCTCACTGGCCCCATCCGCGCAGTCCCCAGAAGTTCTAGCCTTTGGAGGCAGTTTCTTCCTTGGGCCCATGAAGATGAGCAGTGGGCTTGTGAGTAGGCTGAATCTCTGGGGAGAAACATCACTGTGCTGTCAGCTACTCAGAGAACATTTCCTGGAGGAGGTGGGTTGCAGGAGCAGGCAGCTGTAGAATTTTCACAAAGGTGAGTGAAAAGAAGCTGAGACACTGCAGAAAAGCCTAAAGTTCTCAGGGGCTAAAGGGAGAGGACTTTGTTCACAGAGCATAGAGAGACTAAGAAGATAGACTACAGCTCTAGAGGTCATCAGGCCCTGTATCCAGTGCAGGACACCAGAGGCGCACGGACTCACCCAGGAGCTGTCCTTGTGTGGCCAGGCTGGGTGCACGGGGCGATGCTCAGTGCCAGGGTGGAACGTTATTCCCCAGGAAGGGCAAGCACTTAGGTGTTTCATCCCCATGGCTTAGAAGAGGATGGGCAAAGAAGCTGAAAAGAGACCTTCCTGAATCATCAAAGATCATGGGTCAGGGGCAGTAAAAAGACCCTATAGCCACAAACACTCATCTTATAACACAACACTCACATAACAGCTCATATTTGTTAAGTGATTATGTGTTAAGCAGGGCTTCCCAGGTGGCGCTAGTGGTAAAGAACTCACCTGCCAATGCAGGAGACATAAGAGACACAGTTCAATCCCTGGATTGGGAAGATCCCCTGGAGTAAGAAATGGCAACCCACTCCAATATTCGCACCTAGAGAATCCCATGAACAGAGGAGCCTGGTGGGCTACAGTCCCTGGGGTCGCAAAGAGCCAGACACAACTGGAGCAACTTAACACACACATACATATGTGTTAGGCAATATACTAAGCACCTTACTTTGTCACCTCGTTTGCTCTTCACAACACTCCCAAGACAGAGATATTATTATTGCATAGCTTAGATGAGAACCTGGAGGCATGGACAACTCAGTAACTTGCCCAAAGCAACACAGTTAGGAAACTGCCAGGCAGGGGTTTGATTCCACAAGATCAAAGAGAACTTGAGTTTTAATCCTTTTATAGATCTCCTAAGTTTAGTTTTGTTGTTACCTCCTAAAAATAAAAGTGTGTGGGTATCTGTCTGAAGAAACTGGAAGGTGGGAGCTAAAGAGATGCTGCCTTCAGGGAGCCTCCAGGCAAATGAAGGTGGTGAGGGAAGCCCTGGGGAGAGAATCAGAAAGCTGGGATAGCAGGTGAAGCTGTGTCCACAGCACCTGTTTCCTCAGAATATGGCAAGGAAGCACTGCTTATCACTGGGCTGATGCAACATACTAACCCTGCAAATTGAGGGTTGGTTCAATCCTGGTTTTTGGGGGGTCTGAATGTTCATGTCCCCTCAAAATCCATATGTTGAAGCCTTAACTCCCAAATGCAATGGTATTAGAAAGCGGGTCTTTGGAGGTAGCTAGGTTTAGATCAAGTCATGAGGGCTCTAACTTCGTAGTTAGATTAGACCCTTAGAAGAAGAGGAAGAGACAAGCAAGCTCTATCTCCACATGGACACGAAGAGGAGGTCAGGTGAACACACAGTGAGGGGAGAGCTGTCCGCAAGCGGGGTCGAGGGCCCTCGCCAAGGACAGAATCTGCAGGCAACTTGGTCTTAGACTAGAATTTTCACCTCCAGAGTTGTGAGCAATAAATGTCTTCTGTTTAAGCCACCTAGTCTGTGGTGTTCTGCTGTGGCAGCCTGAGCTGACTAAGACAGGGATCTTGGCTGCGAGCAACAAGAAGAAAGGGAATCTGTTGAGGATGTCAAGGCACTGGTGGAATCGGCCAAGCAGAGAGTGTGGGAAAGGGCGGCAAACCCGAGGGCACCAGAACATCAGGAGATGGGCACTGGGAACGCTTTTCACACCTGAACAGTCTGAGTGGGACACCAACCATCCCTGCTGTTCATGTGTCCTCTCTTCTGACTCCCAAAAAGTCCTATTCCACTGGCCAGTCCCCAGCAAACCAAGGCATGGGGAACAAAAGAAAGGTTCTGTCCTTCTAGGATTCTGCAGTGGGAAGCAGGACCTGGAATAAACCCATCCCTAATGTGGCAAAGGCTGGGAGAGAGGAAACTCCTGGAAGGAATCCGAGTACCTCTGGGCAGGGGGACTAATTCTCAGTGGTCTATAGGGAGAAGACACACTCTGGTGCAAACGGGAATGAGCCTGAGCCGGGTGGGTCTGCATGAAAGGAGGGATCTGTCCTCCCTTGCCCCCTCCTTCCAGGTGTCCAGAGCCTCTGGGACCACAGGAAATCCCACCAAGAAGGGGCACTGTTGTCTGTCTGGGGGAACAGAAAGTGTGGAGGGAAAGGAAGCGAGGGCCAGGGAGCCTCTAGTCTGCAGGAAGCAGCAGGTGGAAACTCCAAGGCACCAAGATGGAGTGAATAAATCCACTCCAGGGAAACAGGGACATAAAAAGAAATCATCAAATTACCAATTAGAGAGCAACCTTTGGCTGCACCTGGTAGGGTGCCAGGAACCCAGAGGCATCAGTAAACAGCAGATCTCTTCTTGTAAAGAGCTTCAGGGAGAGAGTTCCTTCTCCTTGCATTTGCATACCTTTCTGTCCCAACCCAAGCAAGCCACTGAGGCTGTTTTACAGCTCATTATGTTTCTGTTTTCATTTCCACTTGACCTCCCTTTGCATTATTTTTTTTCCTTTTCTCTCCAAGGCTGTTAGATGTAGAAGGCAGGGTGGAGGGTGGCAGGCAGAGACTGAGGGCAGCTGGGGGTGAACAGGGACAAGAGGCAAGGACAGACGGTGATGTTGAAGCCTTGGTCTCTGTGCACCAAATCAAATCTCAGAGACAGAATTTTAGCTGAAGTATAAAAAATAGCTTCATTGCTTTCTCAGGCAAAGGGGGACTCAGCAGTCTCGTGTCCCAAAAAAGCTGTATGTCCCAGCCTGGGCGTGTTTGATGAGGAGTTTGACAGCAGTAGTTCAAGGATGGGGATTGCTAACAAGATCAGGTCATGTGCAGGGACTGCATTCCTCTAACCTAGTCTCAGGCAATCTTCTCAGTGAGCTTCTCTGGTTCCTCTAATCTTGCTTCAGGTGGTTTCTTGGCTGTTCTTCCCTTGACTAGCAACTGCTCAAATCCACCCTTTGGAACTCAGGGAGGATCATGGAGGCTGGAGTCTACCCCCTTCAAATAAGAAACAAGGGACAGAAGGGCTTCCATGCCCAGGAGCCCTACAGGGTCCCGCTCAGTTTCAAGGATATAAAAGATGAGCTGCAGGAGTCCAGAGACCTGGCCTCTCTTCCCAGCAATGTTATTGGCCCACCTCCCCACCCCAGGCACTGGGCTGCCCCTAACTCAGATGGCACCTTCTTGCAAAACAGAAAAATGTATCTGTCCTCCAGTAGATGCAACCTATGGACAGCTTGGCTATCTAGCACATGCTGTATTTCAGCTTTAGACACTTCTCTGCCGAGTTCATTATACAGCAAAAATCCTGCATAACTGTTTATAGAGGCTCTGTTTGGTCAAAGCACATAACTTATGTGCCTCTGTTTCCTCATCTGCAAAAAATAAATAATACCAGCTGCCCAACTTGAGTTGTATATGTGAATTCTTTTACCTTTTTATTATGAAAGATAATGTATAAACAGAAAAGTGGGTGAAATAAATGCGCAATGCCCCAAGGTTATTTCAGAGGAAAATGAAATGATGCCAGAGAAGGGACCTTGCAGAGTTTAGGTACTAAGTTAACGTAACTAGTTATTAAGTCAGAGCTAAGAGTTTTCACACCTTCAGGGAGATAGGTTGACTGTCTGCTTCCTATTCTGAATAGAATCCCCTTTGGGCTCCCTTAGGCAACTTCTATGGCTGCTCTCACTGAAGTTGCTGCTCTGTGGTGCTGTGTTCAGGGAGGCGATGCTGCAGGAGTTGGCTGGCATCTTGCCCTCCGCTCCTCCTCCTCCCGTCACCACCAAGTATGACTCACGCTGATATGGGGAGCCTGAGTCTCTCACCCACTCACACACCGAGCAACTCTCAGCATTGTAGATAAGATTGTATTTGACAGAGTCAGGTTGGCCTGACCCATTGCCTCCAAGCTTTGTGACCTGGGGCGAATCACCTTACTTTTCTGTGCCTCAGTGTCCATATATGTAAAACAGGAATAATAGGGTCTAATTCATAGGCTTTGCAGCAGATTTACATGCGATAAGCAGTCTAGCTAACAGTATGATCTCATGGGACTAGATTTCAACTCTCTTGGTGACCAAGCTCACTGTTCTCCCTGCCTCCAGGTTCCTCATTCTCTACCCTCCCTGGGAAGATGAGCTCTCATAAAAGCCAGCTCCCCACCCTTACGCTGGGAGGGAGCCACTAAGAGAACTTCTTCTCTAGTCACAAAGGTGATTTTTAATGGATATTGTCAATCACATGAGAGGATAAATAGCCACTTGCTGAGCAAAGTCACTTCTAAGCCTCTTGGAAGAACGCTCTTCCCCTTTTCTCTCAGGAAGAGGCTTTTCTCTCAGTAAACGTATTTTTCTATGGGGATAAGAAACAGCTCAATAGCAATGCCTGTGTCTAGGGTTTATTCTGAATCTGGCCAAAGACAATCTCTTTTCAGATTCCTGGGAAAAACTGCCAAAGACCTTAGGGATGGTCCCTCAGATAGTCATGCCAACTCCCCTTAATCATGTTCTATGTGTGCTATGACAACCCTTTGTTTGAAGATATGGGCACTTGACCTTGTGCATGACAACTACGTGCACAGTTATATGTGGATGGCTCTGACAGAGATTTCTCCACCCCAGAGAAGCAGAAGATTGCAAAGAATCCCCCAACTCCAGTGTGCCAAAATATCTTCAATATAACTTAGGTGAATGGGGTCCATGCATCTCAGGGAGGTGGCTCATCCCTGGATGGATCCAGGGCAATTCAAAGTATTGTATCCAAAGTATCCTGAAATCATATACAAGATTTTATCCTATGTGTGATATGTGAGTCATTTTAGAGTTTCCATTGGTCCTCAAAAAGATCCACAGCCCTCAAAATATTAAAACAAATGAACAAGGAGTTAGGGTCCACAAAAAGACCACAAAGGATGAGTGAATGCATGAAGCAGGCCAAATGGAGAAGGAAGGACTGAGGAGGGATGCAGTGAACTGGAAAGCACACTCATGTTGAAGAACATGAGGCCAAAACCTCAACTTGTGTGTTCAGTTCAGTTCAGTCACTCAGTCATGTCCTACTCTTTGTAGGACATGAGACTGCATGCACGCCAGGCCTCCCTGTCCATCACCAGCTCCCAGAGTTTACTCAAACTCATGTCCATTGAATTGGTGATGCCATCCTACCATCTCATCCTCCATCATTCCCTACTCTTTCTGCCTTCAATCTTTCCCAGGATCAGGGTCTTTTCAAATGAGTCAGTTCTTCACATCTGGTGGCCAAAGTATTAGAGTTTCAGCTTCAAAATCAGTCCTTCCAATGAATGTTCAGGACTGATTTCCTTTAGGATGGACTGGTTGGATCTCCTTGCAGTACAAGGGACTCTCAAGAGTCTTCTTCTCTAACACCATAGTTCAAAAGCATCAATTCTTCAGCACGCAGCTTTCTTTATAGTCCAACTCTCACATCCATATATGACTACTGGAAAAACCATAACCTTGACTAGATGGACCTTTGTTTGCAAAGTAATGTCTCTGCTTTTTAATATGCTGTCTAGGCTGGTCATAACTTTCCTTCCAAGGAGTACGCATCTTCTAATTCATGGCTGCAATCACCATCTGCAGTGATTTTAGAGCCCCCCCCCCCCAAAATAAAGTCTGTCGCTGTTTCCATTGTCTCCCCATCTATTTGCCATGAAGTGCTGGGACCGGATGCCATGTTTTCTGAATGCTGAGCTTGAAGCCAGCTTTTTCACTCTCCTCTTTCACTTTCATCTAGAAGCTCTTTAGTTCTTCTTTGCTTTCTGCCATAGAGGGGAGGGGTCCTCTGCATATCTGAGATTATGGATATTTCTCCTGGCAATCTTGATTCCAGCTTGTGCTTAATCCAGCCCAGCGTTTCTCATGATGTACTCTGCATATAAGTTAAATAAGCAGGGTGACAATATACAGCCTCGACGTATTCCTTTCCCTATTTGGAACCACTCTGTTGCTCCATGTCCAGTTCTAACTGTTGCTTCCTGACCTGCATACAGATTTCACAGGAGACAGGTCGGGTGGTCTGGTAATCCCATCTCTTTAAGAATTTTCCACAGTTTGTGGTGATCCACACAGTCAAAGGCTTTGGCGTAGTCAATAAAGCAGAAGTAAGTGTTTTTCTGAAACTCTCTTGCTTTTTCAATAATCCAACGAAGTACTTGATGCTTTTGAGCTGTGGTGTTGGAGAAGACTCTTGAGAGTCCCTTGGACTCCAAGAAGATCCAACCAGTCCATCCTAAAGGAGATCAGTCCTGGGTGTTCATTGAAAGGGCTGATGTTGAAGCTGAAACTCCAATACTTTGGCCACCTGATGTGAAGAGTTGACTCATTTGAAAAGACCCTGATGCTGGGAAAGATTGAGGGCAGGAGAAGGGGACGACAGGGGATGAGATGGTTGGATGGCATCACCGACTCAATGGACATGGGTTTGAGTAGACTCCAGCAGTGGGTGATGTACAGGGAGGTCTGGCATGCTGCAGTCCATGGGTCGCAAAGAGTTGGACATGACTGAGCGACTGAACTGAACTGAACAGATGTTGGCAATTTGATCTCTGGTTCCTCTGCCTTTTCTAAAACCAGCTTGAACATCTGGAAGTTCATGGCTTCTGTGACTTGTACAGAAGTGAATCTTGGAGAGAGAGTTTGGGGTGAAGTATAAAAGAATAACTATAGTGCTTTGTCAGGCAAAGAGGGATATTGCAGGCTCCTGCCCCCAAAACGGTTTGTTCCAACCTAGGAGGATTTGATGAGGAGTTTTATAGCAATAAAACTATTGGGTTTTATTCAAGGGCAGGGTACTGATAAGAATCAGGGTGTGTGGAGGACCTGCACTCCTTTAATCTAGTCTCAGATGGTCTCATGAAGGGAGCCCCTCCCTGGATGGAAGGACTATGGTTTTTCAGGAGTCATGTATAGATGTGAGGGTTGGACCATAAAGAAAGCTGAGTGCTGAGTGCTTTTTAACTGTGGTGTTGAAGACTCTTGAGAGTCCCTTGGTCTGCAAGGAGGTCCAATTAGTCAATCCTAAAGGAAATCAGTCCTGAATATTCATTGGAAGGACTGATGCTGAAGCTGAAACTCCAGTACTCTGGCTACCTGATGCAAAGAACTGACTCATTGGAAAAGACCTTGATGCTGGGATAAGATTGAAGGCAGGAATAGGAGGGGACAACGTTGGACGAGCTGGTTGGATGACATCATCAACTCAATAGACGAGTTTGAGCAAGCTCCAGGAGTTGGTGATGACAGGGAAGCCTGGCATGCTGCAGTCCATGGGGGTCACAAAAAGTCAGACATGATTGAGTGACTGAACTGACTGAGGTGGTCTGATGAGTTCCTGTGGTTCCTGTAATCTGGCCTCAGGTGGTCTGTTGAAGAGCTCTGGTTTCTTTAATCTGGAATGAAGAATGCTAACATCTTCCACTGATAGGGTTTTAGTTCTGTAAAGAGCTCAAAGATTTTTTATGTATATTCCTTGAAGCAGAACCAAGACTCTGCCCTGTGGCTGCACTATTGTTTCTTGGTGCTCCTCCCTTGTTTCTGCATCCCCTCCCTTACTCGATTAGCAACTGTTTGAAACTGCCCTTGGAACTCAGGGAAGGCTGTGGAGGCTGAAGCCTCTTTCCTGCAAATAAGAAACAGGGGGCATAGAAAGTCTTCCATAACAAGAAGCCCCACAGGCTCCTGCTTGGTTTCACTCCCCCCTTTGCTTTGATACTCCTCAATTTTGAGGAGAACAGGTGTTAACCAAAAAAGTGAAAAATCACTAAGTATAGAGATATTAATTATATAAACTCAGCAGAGGAACATGATTTTAGGGGGACTCAGTTTCAATTCCCACATCTGTTTCATCTTTCCCCAAGTCTTTCAGGGAATGGGCCAATGACCTCTCTGGCTACTTCCTGCTGAAATGAGGTATAATCCTGTCTCAATTGTGGGGAAATGGGTACTGAATTAGAAATACTTGAGTCTCAAGCTCTGGATCTGAGTCTTGTATGCTTAAGATCACAATCCCTTGGTCTGCTACTTTGGTGCAGCAGTAAGAAGTAGGAGTGGCAACTAAAACTTTAATAGACAAAATAGATCTAATTCCCTGAGGAATTCAGAAGAATAAGCCTGAAACTCAATCTGAAACTGGCACTCCAGGGAGATTTTTAGCCAGTTGCCTAATCTTACATAAGTAGATTTTAACTTTTGTTATAGCATTAACATACATATAACAGGAGCTGTTGACATCTACATATATATCTCCTCTTTCTGTTAATATCAGACTTAAGGCAATTTGCATTGTCTAAAAAAGTCAATAGTTACAAGAGAAGACTTTGAAAACCTAAGGTTGCAACTACCAGGTTCCAGCAGACACTGCTGTGGGAATGGCTAGTGGCATCCCAAGTCTGACATAGCTCAGAAAATACAAGTCTTCAAAACTACAGGAATGCATCTGAAATCACATCCACAATGGTCACCTAGTTTTACCTTGGAGATCTGCACCATAGTTACTCCTTTTTGATTTTCGAGTGTATTCCACTTCTCAATGGCCAAGGCAGATATGCAATGCATGTCTGAAAGTCCACAAAACAGGCTACTTTGGTTAGTAAAGCTTAAGTTAAACCATGTATAAGACACCATGACTTCCCCATATCTCAATACATGCAGATTCTTTTTCTCTTCACTTTCCCTTTTGATTGTAAGTTTTTCAATAGAAAATATTGACAATCAAATATCTATCCTTCAATGCTGAGGTGATTCAGCTGTTTGTCCTGGGTATAGATTATGTCCCTCGGTGTGAGGCATCCTTTATATTCACTTAGTTAAGCCATGTTCGAGAAAAACTGATCAGTTATTGCGAACAAGTTCAGAAGTATGTTAATGAGGAAATGCTGTATAGGCCATACTTTTTTTTATTTTACCCAATTGTCACACAAGCATTGTACATGTGCTTTTAACAGGAGACCTCAAGCAAACAGTGATACATCATGAGCAATTTCACTCTGATAACTTTACTAGGTAATTTTCTTTCATTGTGAACATCAGGGTAAAATTGTGGCTAACACAGTACCTTTCATAAATACAGGTTTCATTTAACAGAACTAGAATTTCATATCTACTGGACATAATCTTTTTCTCTAAAATTACCCTTATCTCCATCAAACCCAGCCAAACCAAGGCTATTTTTTTTTTTTCCCAAAAGAAGTCTCTGGTCCATTGAGCACATAGGCTCCTCCCTATTGATGCAGAAGGAATCTCAGACTAAATTTTTAAAAGGCTTCTCAAGGATAGGAAAGCCATACCATAAACTTGCCATCAGATTCTGCCTTGGTGGATTTCTCTTTTCTAAAAGTCCCCAAAATATCAAGATTCCTGCATATGTCAGAAGACAGTCTTTACCACGCACCTGATAAGACTGCTTAGGACCCAAGAGTCTCTAATTTCTGGAGTGAATAGGCAGAGAGAAAGGAAAAATATTTCATCTGATGTGAACAGATGACTCACTGGAAAAGTCCCTGATGCTGGGAAAGATTGAGGACAGGAGAAGAGGGTGTCAGAGGATGAGACGGCTGGATGGCATCACCGATGCAATGAACATGAACTTGGGCAAACTCCAGGAGATGGTGAGGGGCAGGGAGTACTGGTGTGCTGCAGTCCATGGGGTCACAAAGAGTTGAGCACAACTGCATGACTGAACAACACTTAATAAGTGTCTTTTCCTTAAACTAGCTTACAATAACCAAGAATTTCAACTGGTAGAGTAAACCACAAAAGTGGTTGCTTTAAGACCAAAAAGTCTTCAAGGGAATGAGAATATGGACGTGATCAACTCATGTGGTTGGATTTGAAGACCCTGGTGACCTAATGACTGTACCTACTGGTCCTTGGCTCCAAAGGTAAAAGGCTAAATGGTGATCTGCACTGAATGTAGTGTAAATGCCAGAAATTTCTTGGTACAGTACAAAAGAATAAATCCATGGAGAAAGATGAGAGTGTTGGAATATATTTACCATGTATGACCTGCTCACCCAAATCTTTATTATATTTTTCAAGATGGCACAGAGGACACTTCCTTCAATAAGGCATTGAGAAATACACTGTAGTTCCACGTGACAAAACTTTGAATCAAGCTCAGCTCCCCTTTCTCTCCCGTCCCACATTTGATTCATCAGCAAATAATGGTGGCTTTGCCTTCATAATACATCCATAGTACAAACATCTCATCACAACTACTGCTATGTCTCCCCTGGATTACTGCACTTGGCTTCTGATTGGTTTCCCTGTTTCTTCTGTTATTGGTCCCCTTCATGCTGTCTTCCAAACAACAGAGTGATCCTCTGCTGTGTCTTTTTGCCAATAATTAATTCTCCAATGCTCTGACACCAACTAGATGTCCTACAATTCTATTCAATTCTGACACTAACTATCCAGAGTTAACACAGACCTGACAAGATAAGGCTTCAGTTCCACAAGACTATTTCCACTTCAGAAACCCCAGGCTGCCTGCACATCTACCTGGCCAACTACAAATTCAAAGGTTTCCATGACCCACCCAACCCCTCAGGTTTGATATTGGCTAGAATGACTCACAGAACTCAGGAAAGCTGAACCTGGGGTTCCTGGGCATGAAAGCCTTTTCATATCCCCCATTTCTTGTGTAGGGAACAGACTCCAGCTCCGAGACTGTCCCTGAGTTCCAAAGGGCAGAATCAAATAGTCGCTAATCAGGGAAGGGAGGGAATACAGAGAGACAAGGGAGGAGCACCCAAGAAACAATAGTGCAGCCTTGGAGCAGGGTCCTGGTTCTGCCTCAAGGGACATACTTAACAATATCTTTGAACTTTTTACAGACAGAACTAAAACCCCCAACAAATGGAAATGTCAGCACTTTTCATTCCAGAAAAACCACCTGAGACCAACCAGATTACAGGACTGCAGGCCGTGCATACACCCTAATTCTACCAGCAATCCCACCCTTGAACCACTGCTATAAAACTCCTCACCAAATCCTCCCAAGTTGGGACACAACGTTTTTGAGGGGCATGAGCCCACTGTGTTGCCCTTTGCCTGGCAAAGCAATAAAGCTATTCTTTTTGACTTCACCCAAAAACTAGTGCAGTTTCATTATAAAGGATACAAATGGAAGAGATGTATAGAGTAAGATACAGGGTTAGGCAGGAGGTGGAGTGGCATAGAGATTCTGTGCTCTGTCCAGGCACTCCATCTTCTAGGCACATCAATGTGATCACCAACTGGAAGCTCCCGTAGCCAAAATGTGTCAGAGTTTTAATAAAGGTTTCACTACAAGGGCATGATTGATTAATGGCCATTAGTGAATAAGCTCAATCTCCAGCTTCACACTCCTCCCCAGAGGTGGAGGGAATAGGGAACTGAGGCTAGAATTTCTAACCATCTAGTCATGTGGGTGTGATCAGCTCCTATTCTGAAGCTATCTAGCCACCCCTCCCTCACCCCCATCTTTCCTTGAATCATCTCATTAGCATACAAAAGACACTCCTATCACTTGGGAAATTCCAAGAGTTTTAAGAGAAAAAGACCAAATATGCATATACATGCATGTATATACATATATATATGTATACACACACACATACATACACACACAGATTTATTGTGTATATATTTGGTTTTCAATATATATTTTTTTTATTTAAGTATAGTTAACTTACAATGTTTCAGGTGCACAGCAAAGTGATTCAGTTATACAAATGCACATATATTATTATTGAAATTATTTTCATCATGGGTTATTACAAGATATTGACTGCATTTCGCTATGCTATACAGTAAATCTTTGCTGCTTGTTGCATATCTATTTTTTAGAAATCTAGTATTCCATTCATCCTAAGTCAGAAAAGTGGAATCAAAATGTCATAATTCTTTTTAGTTAGGCAAAAATTCATTAATTTTCTAAAATACATATACTATACATATTTATATATAAATATGCAAAAGTTTTTCTACTACACTTGATAAAGGCTTGAGAAAGAACATTAAAAAAAGAAAAGAAGAGATGGAGAAATTGGAGAACGTAAGCTAAATTTGGAAAACTCAGCAGTGGCCACAGGACTGGAAAAGGTCAGTGTTCATTCCAATCCCAAAGAATGCTCAAACTACCGCACAATTGCACTCATCTCACATGCTAGTAAAGTAATGCTCAAAATTCTCCAAGCCAGGCTTCAGGAATACGTGAACCATGAATTTCCAGATGTTCAAGCTGGTTTTAGAAAAGGCAGAGGAACCAGAGATCAAATTGCCAACATCCGCTGGATCATCGAAAAAGCAAGAGAGTTCCAGAAAAACACCTACTTCTGCTTTATTGACAATGCCAAAGCCCTTGACTGTGTGGATCACAACAAACTGTGGAAAATTCTGAAAGAGATGGGAATACCAGACCACCTGATCTGCCTCTTGAGAAACCTATGTGCAGGTCAGGAAGCAACAGTTAGAACTGGACATGGAACAACAGACTGGTTCCAAATAGGAAAAGGAGTACGTCAAGGCTGTATATTGTCACCCTGCTTATTTAACTTATATGCAGAGTACATCATGAGAAATGCTGGGCTGGAAGAAGCACAAGCTGGAATCAAGATTGCCGGGAGAAATATCAATAACCTCAGATATGCAGATGACACCACCCTTATGGCAGAAAGTGAAGAGGAACTAAAAAGCCTCTGATGAAAGTGAAAGAGGAGAGTGAAAAAGTTGGCTTAAAGCTCAACATTCAGAAAACTAAGATCATGGCATCTGGTCCCATCACTTCATGGCAAATAGATGGGGAAACAGTGGAAACAATGTCAGGCTCCAAAATCACTGCAGATGGTGATTGCAGCCATGAAATTAAAAGACGCTTACTCCTTGGAAGGAAAGTTATGACCAACCTAGATAGCATATTAAAAAGCAGACACATTACTTTGCCAAAAAAGATCCATCTAGTCAAGGCCGTGGTTTTTCCAGTGGTCATGTATGGTTGTGAGAGTTGGACCATGAAGAGAGCTGAGCATCAAAGAATTGATGCTTTTGAACTGTGGTGTTGGAGAAGACTCTTGAGAGTCCCTTGGACTGCAAGGAGATCCAACCAGTCCATCCTAAAGGAGATCAGTCCTGGGTGTTCAATGGAAGGACTAATGCTGAAGCTGAAACTCCAATACTTTGGCCACCTCATGTGAAGAGTTGACTCATTGGAAAAGACCCTGATGCTGGGAGGGATTGGGGGCAGGAGGAGAAGGGGATGACAGAGGATGAGATGGCTGGATGGCATCACCGACTCGATGGGCATGAGTTTGAGTAAACTCTGGGAGTTGGTGATGGACAGGAAGGCCTGGTGTGCTGCGATTCATGGGGTCGCAAAGAGTCGGACACGACTGAGCGACTGAACTGAACTGAAGCTAAATGAAATGGGAACATTGAATATGAAACAGAAAAAATGAAACAAGTTAGATAAAAGTGAAAGGTCATCAAGCTTCCCTAATAGCTCAGTTGGTAAAGAATCTGCCTGCAAAGTGGTACCTGGGTTTGATCTTTGAGTTGGACAGATCCCCTGGAAAAGCGCAAAGCTACCCACTCCAGTATTCTGGCCTAGAGAATTCCATGGACTAGAGTCCATGGGGTTGCAAAGAGTTGGATGCGACTTTCACTTTCACTTTTCTTTCTTTTCTAAAGATCAACATATAGTTCAGTTGTTTTTAAATATGACTGCTCATTAGAAACATCTGGAGCTCTGAAGAAAAAAAGCAATACCTAAACATTTGTATTTTTCAAAAACTTCCAAGATAATTCTGATGTGCATCTGAATTTTAAAAAGTGATTATAGGTTTTTCTGTTAAATCCTAATGTTGGTAATATAAAGTTCTATTATTTTTCTGTTGACCAATCGTGATACAATGGTATTGAGTAATAGTCATATAATCACAGTAAAAGATTCTTATCAGTTTTCACAATCAAAAGCCAGGCAAAAAAATAAAAGATAATTATAAATGCAAGCTATAATGGGAACATGATTAACTATATAAAATAATTACATATAACTGGGGGGGGGGGTCAAGCAGAGTGATGTGGTAAGTTTAAGTACATACATGCACATGTTTTCATCCATTCAGTCAGTCTATATCTTTTGGTTGGTGCATTAAATCCATTTCCATATAAGGTAATTATCAATATGTATGATCCTATTACTGTTTTCTCAATTGTTAGGGGTTTATTTTCTGTAGGTCAAGAAAAAGACCAAATATATTTTTTATTAAAGCCACATCATGTCACAACTTTATTCAAAATCTTCATTTCTTTCAGAATAAAAGCCAAAATTCCCACAGTCCCATATAACAATATATTCTGGCCCCACTGTCCTTCATTTAATTAATTTCATTTCATCCACAAAGGCCTCAGATATGCCAGACAGGTTCCCACTACAAGCTTCTGCACAATTGCTGTTTCCTTTGATCAGAAGTTTCTTTTCTCAAACGTCACCTGAGTAGTGATGTCTCATCTGTCTTCCTTATTTGAATTGTGACCCTCCCCCAATACTCCAAATTCCCCTTTGATATTTTATTTTCTTCTGAAATATGTATTACTAACTTGCATACTGTATGTCCTAATTTGTTCATTACTTGACTCCCCCACTAGAATGCATTTATTTCTCCTTGCAATACTATCAGTTTTGCCTCATGTATTTTGATGTTTTTTTGTTAGGCTCGTCATACACACTAAGGATTGTCATATCTTCTTGGAGAATTTCCCCCCTTTTACTATATAGTATGATATAATATATAATACTATAATATAATACAATATTTCTACCCAATATTTTCCACTGTTCTGAAGTCTGCTTTCCCTGTGATTAGTGTAACTCCCCAAGCTTTCTTTTGAATGGAGTGTTAGGTATATCTTTCTCTATTCCTTTACTTTTTCTCTTACTATTTGCTTGTGGTAAAAAATCACAACATAAAATTTACCATCTTAATCATTCTTAAGTATACAGTTCAGTAGTGTTAAATATATTTACACTGTTGTGCAACAGATCTCCAGAACTTTTTCATTTTCAAAACTGAGATGAAACAGAGCAAGATCCCCTGGGGATCCTAGGCAAGGAAGCCTTCCTGCGTTCCCCTCTAGAGAACAGACTCCAGCCCCCATGACCTTCAAGGAGTTCCAAAGAGCAGATTTGGACAGTTGCTAATCCAGGAAGTCAAAAAAGGTACAGCCAAGAAACAAGAGTAGAGCCTTGAGACAGGGTTCTGGTTCTACTTCAAGAGATACACATAACAATGTCTTTAATTTTGTTATACAACGAAAACCCAACAAATGGATGATGTCAGCATTTTCCATACTAGAGAAGACCACCTGATGGAATTCCCTGGGGGTCCAGTGGTTTAGACTTCATGCTTTCACTGCTAAGGGCCAGGGTTCAATCCCTGGTTGGGTAACTAACATTACACAAGAAGCCAAAGAAAGGTTTTTTTAAAAGACCACCTGCACACACCTTAATCTTACCAGCAACCCTCCTCCCTTTAGCCATTGCTATAAAACTCCTCATTAAATTCTCCCATAGTTGGGATACATAGTTTTGAGAGACAGGAGCCCACTGAGTCCCCCTCTGCCTGGCAAAGCAATAAAGTTGTTTTTTCTATTTCACCCAAAACTCTGTCTTCAAGATTCAATTCTGCACTAGTGCACAGAGGCTGAGTTCTCAGCATTAAAACTTATCCCCTAAACAACAATTTCCCAGTCCTGGTGAAACAAGAGAAAAAGGAGCAGAACACAACCTTTAAGAAAATGACATAGCCCCTGAGGATAAGACATAACTGGTTAGAATCAAGTAGGCCAAAGATGGCAGAAGAATTAGCTTCCAGCAGTTCTTGAGCCTCATCATATGATCATTGTAATGCATTCAGTTCAGTTCAGTTCAGTCGCTCAGTCATGTCTGACACTTTGCGACCCCATGAATCGCAGCACGCCAGGACTCCCTATCCATCACCAACTCCCAGAGTCTACTCAAACTCATGTCCATCGGTCGGTGATGCCATCCAGCCATCTCATCCTCTGTCATCCCCTTCTCCTCCTGCCCCCAATCCCTCCCAGCATCAGGGTCTTTTCCAATGAGTCAGCCCTTCACATGAGGTGGCCAAAGTATTGGAGTTTCAGCTTCAGCATCAGTCCTTTCAATGAACACCCAGGACTAATCTCCTTTAGGATGGACTGGTTGGATCTCCTTGCAGTCCAAGGGACTCTCAAGAGTCTTCTCCAACACCACAGTTCAAAAGCATCAATTCTTCAGCTCTCAGCTTTCTTCACAGTCCAACTCTCACATCCATACATGACCACTGGAAAAACCAGAGCCTTGACTAGATGGACCTTTGTTGGCAAAGTAATGTGTCTGCTTTTAAATATGCTATCTAGGTTGGTCATAACTTTCCTTCCAAGGAGTAAGCGTCTTTTAATTTCATGGCTGCAATCACCATCTGCAGTGATTTTGGAACCCCAAAAAATAAAGTCTGACAGTGTTTCCACTGTTTCCCCATCTATTTGCCATGAAGTGATGGGACCAGATGCCATGATCTTTGTTTTCTGAATGTTGAGCTTTAAGCCAACTTTTTCACTCTCCTCTTTCACTTTCATCAGAGGCTTTTTAGTTCCTCTTCACTTTCTGCCATAAGGGTGGTGTCATCTGCATATCTGAGGTTATTGATATTTCTCCCGGCAATCTTGATTCCAGCTTGTGCTTCTTCCAGCCCAGCATTTCTCATGATGTACTCTGCATATAAGCTAAATAAGCAGGGTGACAATATACAGCCTTGACGTACTCCTTTTCCTATTTGGAACCAGTCTGTTGTTCCATGTCCAGTTCTAACTATTGCTTCCTGACCTGCATACAGGTTTCTCAAGAGGCAGGTCAGGTGGTCTGGTATTCCCATCTCTTTCAGAATTTTCCACAGTTTATTGTGATCCACACAGTCAAAGGCTTTGGCATAGTCAATAAAGCAGAAATAGATGTTTTTCTGGAATTCTCTTGCTTTTTCGATGATCCAGCGGATGTTGGCAATTTGATCTCTGGTTCCTCTGCCTTTTCTAAAACCAGCTTGAACATCTGGAAATTCATGGTTCACGTATTCCTGAAGCCTGGCTTGGAGAATTTTGAGCATTACTTTACTAGCATGTGAGATGAGTGCAATTGTGCAGTAGTTTGAGCATTCTTTGACATTGCCTTTCTTAGGGATTGGAATGAAAATGGACCTTTTCCAGTCCTGTGGCCACCGCTGAGTTTTCCAAATTTCCTGGCATATTGAGTGCAGCACTTTCACAGCATCATCTTTCAGGATTTGACATAGCTCAACTGGAATTCCATCACCTCCACTAGCTTTGTTCGTAGTGATACTTCCTAAGGCTCACTTGACTTCACATTCCAGGATGTCTGGCTCTAGGTGAGTGATCACACCATCGTGATTATCTGGGTTGTGAAGATCTTTTTTGTACAGTTCTTCAGTGTATTCTTGCCACCTCTTCTTAATATCTTCTGCTTCTTTTAGGTCCATACCATTTCTGTCCTTTATTGAAACCATCTTTGCATGAAATGTTCCCTTGGTATCTGTTCCAAAGTGAAAGTTGCTCAGTCGTATCCAACTCTTTGCAACCCATGGACTGTATAGTCCATGGAATTCTCTAGGCCAGAATACTGGAGTGGGTAGCCTTTCCCTTCTCCAGGGGATCTTCTCAACCCAGGGACCAAACCCAGGTCTCCCACATTGCAGGCAGATTCTTTACCATCTGAGCCACAAGTGATAGCTCCAAGGCCAACCATAAAAGGCCAAAATTGGATGGTGGCCCAATTCCTGGAAATCTCTGCCCCTTCTCCAAAATAGCTGTTATAATCCTCAAACTCACTAGCCTATGAAATTTCCCAGCCCATAAACATTAACTATCCCATAATTTGGATACTCTCACCTTCTGAGATGGCCCATACTCTATGAAATGTCTATCTCTCTCAATTAATTTACTTCTTACCTATCAGTTTGTCTCTCACTAAATTCTTTCTGTGATGAGACATAAAGAACCTGAGCTTTAGTAATTCCTGAGACCAGCTTTGTGATTTCAGTGAAAAGATAGTGGGTTTGATTCCCGCCTGTGGGTTCAAGTCCCATCTGAAGTGCTCATTTTCATTGATAACTATCATTCTGTTTTCTGTTTCTATGAGTTTGACTCTTTTAAATACCTTATGTAAGTGGAATCATAAAGCATTTGTCTTTTTGTGACTAGTTTATTTCAATTAGCATTATGTCCTCAGGGTTCATCTGGATTGCAGCATGTGACAAGAATTTCCTTTTTAATATTCCATTGTGTATTCCTGAATAATATTCTATTAGGTGTTTATGTAACATTTTGTTTATCTATTGATAACTTCTGAGTATTTCATTATTTTCATACTATCATAAATAAAAGTGATTTCTTAATTTCCTTTTCTGATTGTTCATTATTAGTGTATAGAGGGAGAAGGCAATGGCACCCCACTCCAATACTCTTGCCTGGAAAATCCCATGGATGGAGGAGCCTGGTGGGCTACAGTCCATGGGGTCGCTATGAGTCAGACTCGACTGAGTGGCTTCACTTTCACTTGGAGAAGGAAATGGCAACCCACTCCAGTGTTCTTGCCTGGAGAGTCCCAGGGATGGCGGAGCCTGGTGGGCTGCCGTCTATGGGGTGGCACAGAGTCGGACACGACTGAAGTGACTTAGCAGCAGCAGCAGCAGTGTGTAGAAACACAACTGATTTTTATGTGCTGATTTTGTATTCTGCAACTGTGCTGAATTTATTAGTTCTTGCAGTTTTTTTTTGTGGCATCTTTAGAATTTTCTACATAAAAGATCATGTCATCTGTAAACAGAGATAGTTTTACTTTTTTGTTTCCAAATTGGATGACTTTTTCTTTTTCTTGACTAATTACTCTGACCAGGACTCCAGTACTATGTTGAATACAAGTGGTAAGGGTAAACATCATTGTCTTATTCCTGATCTTAAAGGAAAATGTTCCGTCTTTCACTACTGAATATGAGGCTAGCTGTTTTATACAAAGTACATTCCTTTATTTTTTTCTATTTGTGTTTTTATATTTAAAATAATTTTTTTGTAGACTACATATAGTTGAATAGTGGTTTTTAATCCATTCTGATAGTCTCTGTTGCTTAATTGGTTTATTTAGACTATTCACATTTAAAGTGATTATTGAAATAGTTTGATTAATGTCTACAATATGTATAACTTTTCTACTTGTTACACTTACTTGTTTCTTTTTTGTCTCCCACTTTTTCTGCCTTTTGTGGTTGTAATTGAACATTTTATGTAATTTTATCTCCTCTACTAGCCTGAAAAATATTCTGTCTGGAAACAGAATTCCAGATAGAATTTTTTTTTCTTTTAGCACTTGAAAAATATCATGCCACTTCTTTCTGACCTGCATTATTTCTTTCAGAAATCTTCTGTCATTCTAATTTTTCTTTATGAATAAAGTGTCATTTTTTTCCTCTGACTTTTAAGAGTTTTTGTCTATAATTTTCAAAAGTTTAATTCGGATGTGTCTTAGTATGGGTTTTGTTGGGTTTATTCTTTAGGGGAATTTGCCAAATTTGGGAAATTTTTAGTTATTATTTCTTCAGTTCCTTTTTGAACCGTACTCTTTTCCTCCCTACTTTGGAAACTCTGAAGACACAAATGTTAAATCTTTTTTTACAGTCTCACAGATCCCTGAGTCTCTGTGCAATTATACTTGCTTTATTTTCTTTCAATCAATTGTTAGATTCAGCATTTTCTATTGTTTTCACATATTCTCTGTTCTTCATACTGCCATTGATACCTTACACAGAGTTTTGCATTTTTTAGTTCTAAAATTTACATTTAGCTATCTTTTTATTTCCTATTTCTTGGCTGATGCCTTCTTTTTTTTCTTATTAAATAATTCATAATAAATTCATAGTTGCTCTTTGAAGCATTTTTTCTGGTTGCTTTAAAGTATTTCTCAGGTGATTCTAAAATTTCTGTCTTTTTGGTGTTGACTTATGTTAACTGTATTTTCATTCAGTTTGAGCTTTTTCTGATTCTTCTTGGTATGATGAGTAATGTCTAATTAAAAATTATAAATGATCTTATTTTAAAGATTTTTTAGTTGAATTTTTCTGACACTGCTCTGGCAGGAAGAGTAGGGACAGTGCGTTTTCATAACCAGATAGGAACAGAAGTCTAGGTTTGCCTATCAGTCTCTACTAATATCTGTGCATTGAGGGCTCTTCGTTACTGATGATTCGGGATGAGAGTTTCCGTTTTCCGTTCTGTCTGCTTTGACACTGCAGTAGGGATGGCTTCTTTACCACTAGGCCATAGTGAAAGTCCTGACTTTCCACTGTTCCTGCTTTGACACCTCCCAGTGAGAAGAGAAGGGGAATCTTCAACTGAGTGGCATGCAAGACCATGCTTCCCACATGGTCTCCACTGATACCACAGGGATTAGGACTCATTATATCTGGTAGCAGTTATAGGTCCCACATCCCTAGTTGGCCTTCCCTGACACCACATCTTTGTGGGTAATGTTGGGATACCTCTTTACAGCTTCGTGGTGGTGGAAGACTAGGTTCCCCACTAGGCTCCCAAGGCCTTTGATTGCATGGTTGGGGATAGGGTCATAATTTTTTCCATGGCTTTGGCTGGAGTAGAGCAGTTATTGCCTGAATTCCTCCTGTCTTGCTTGGCTGCTGTTGTCTGGGACATTTGTTGGGACTTTTTTTGGTCTGCACCTATTATTATTTACAGGTTGCCAGTTTCTTCACCTCCAAGTTTGGGATATACGAGGCCAAAGGAAAACTCAGAGAACTCATCATGTTTTTCTTTAGGTCCAAAGTTCCCTAACCAGTCTGTCTTCTTCACTTCGTGTTTCTGAGTCTTCTTGTTTTTTGTTTTATATATGGTGTTCAGGGATTAGTTGTACTTTGAATGGAGAATATAGGTAAGTATATCTACTTGATCTTCCCAGAAGTGGAAAAACCAATTTGGCTCATTTTTAAACTTTGGGTTTCTCTTATTAATGAGTAGTAAGAGTTCTTTATATTTTCTGAATGTGTCCTTTTTCATACTTTTTTGTTGCAATTTCTTTCTTTCATTCTCCAGTTTACCTGCTAGTTTCCTTAAGGGTATCTTTTGAAGAGTGAATGGTTTTAATTGTGATGAAGTTCAATGTATAGATTTTAGAGTGTTTTTTGTGTCATATTTAAGAACTTTTCCCAAAGATTTCATTTTTTATTTTCTTCAGAAGCTTTATCATTGTAGGTTTTACATTTTAGTCTATAATCTGTTTGGGGTTATGATCCATTTTTATATATTTGATATATTGTGGATATCCAATTCTTCTAGCACCTTTTGTGAGAAATTAAATGGTCATGGATATGTGCGTCTATCCAGACTCTGTTCTGTTTCACTACTGTTTGTATCTGTCTTTAGGTCAGTACCATACCATTTTGAGTCCTAAAGCTTTATAATAAGTCTGGAAGTCAGATAAAGAAGTCTTCTGTCTTTGTTTTCTTCTTCAAAATAGTTTTAGTTATTTTATGTCCTTTGCATTTTGAGATAAGCTGTTTTTACTCCTAAAAATACTTTTATTCTAGTAAGGTATATGTAACACAAAATTTGCCATTTAACCATTTTTAAGTGTATAGTTCAATATCACCAATTACATTATAATGTTGTATAGCCATCATCACTAATCTATTAAATCAGTTTATCTATTTCCACAAATAATGCATGCCTGTGGGTTTTGATTGTGATTATACTGAACTGTAGAAGAATTTGGGAAGAACTGATGTTCTAATAATATTGAGTCTTTCAGTGCTTGAGCATAGTATATAATTCTATTTATTTCTGTGAGCAATGTTTTATAGTTTTTAGTACAGAGGTTTTGTATACCCTTAGCCAATTTTGCCCTTAAACTTTTTTATATATATTTTGATATTGTAAATGGTATCATTTTGAAATTTAATTTTGTTTATTATAAATATATGGAAATACAGATTTTTCCATAGTGATCTTGTGCCCTGTAACTTTGCTAAAGTCATTTATTTGCTATAATAGTTTTTTTTGTATATCCCTTAGGATTGCCTACATAGATGGTCATGCCATTTGCCAATAGCAACTGTTTACTTCTTTTTCAATGTGGATTCCTTTTATTTCTTTTTTTTTTACCTTCTTATGCTGGCTAAGACCTCCAACAAAGTGTTTGATAGAAATGATGAGAGAGAACATCCTGTTTAATTCTTTATTTGGGGAAGAAAGACTTCAGTCTATTAATTACATGGGGTGTTTTTATATCTGTCCTTTATCATATTGAGAAATTTCCTCTGTTACAGTTTTGCTGAGAGGTGTTTAAAACCATAACTAGATGATGGATTCTGTCAAATGATCTTTATACATTTCTCAAAATTATCATGTTTTTTCTTACTTTGTTCATAAATCATACATTTTTATTTTCAAATGTTTGCATTTCTGGCATAAGAATGTATTGATTTTTGAAAGTGATATAGAAACCATCTTTGCAGGAAGGAGATTAGATGGGAAAAGTCGCCCTTCAAATGAAGTTGTCTTTTTTCAATTAGGATGATGCTATCCAAGAATGACAGAAGAGAACCAGCAGCGCTTAAACAACTACTGTATAATTGAGCATCATTTCTATAATAGGCAGCAGAGTCCAGGTAGTGATTAGAAACATGTGAAAAAATGTTAGATGGAAGTCAATTGATCATTGGAGTCTCTAGGATCAAAACAGATGAACAACTCTAAGGCCCTACTTGCTCTGTAAGATTAATCATGCTATGCTTCTTGCAAAAAAAAGACTTACTTGAGTCACCATGGAAAGAATTACAGACCATTACTCAATTCCTAGACCTGAATCAATTCATAGACCCAGAGCCTCTGGAATAAAGGGGAAATTGGGAAACATGAGTATGAATATTGAAGTAACACAAATGTATGCTGGAAATCTCCTTCCTTGCCATGGCTAATGGGACTAGAGGCCAGTGTAACTGATCTTTAAGGAAATGAAAATACCAGGACCATTCAGAAATTACTGGGTCCCAGCTGCAAGAGAGTACTAAATCCTGCAGACCCAGAATATACTATGATCTACTGATCAGAGTGCAGACATATCATTTTTCCCCATCTCTCTACATTTGGATTTTGTTAATTTAGAAGTGAAAGTCACTCAGTCATGTCTGACTCTTTGCAACCCCATGGACTGTAGCCCACCAGGCTCCTCTGTCCATGAAATTCTCCAGGCAAGAACACTGGAGTGGGTAGCCATTCCCTTCTCCAGGGGATCTTCCCAACCCAGGGATCGATCCCAGGTCTCCCACATTGCAGGTGGATTCTTTACTGTCTGAGCAACCAGGGGGGAGCCCAATTTAGATGTTTTAGAATCTGGCAGTTGCAATGATGTTTACATTGAAATAAAAGTTGAAAATTATACTATTAGTTTTAATTCTTCACATCACTGGATAAATCCCTCAAAAACAGTTGTGTGAGTTAGGGTGATTGATCCTAATTGTCAAGAGGAAATAAGGGGGCTGCTACACAACAGGAATAATATGGAATATTTCTAAAACCAAGGGATCTTGAAGGAATCCTCTGATCAATACTCCACTATAGGAACGTAAATCCAGGCACACAAAGAGGTTCTATGATCATTCCTCCTTCCTCCCCAACAGCCCCCAATGGGTGTGTGCATGGCCTAAGCCTAACTAATCAAAATCTCTCCCCCTCTCTTTCTCTTCTTCTCCCTCCCTGTCATCTTTTACTGAAAAGATACTTGGATGAAAGAAAGAAACTGTTGGCACTCAGTCATTCCAACTGTGCTACCCTGCAGAAGGAACCACTAGCTGCTCACTAATATCCAAGTGACCATCTTCCACAATAATAAAATTGAATATGGAAAGTACAACCCAGCTAGGAACCGTATTTCACAGGCTCCATGGTGCCACATGACTAAGTTCTCATAAACAGAATGAGCAGAAGGATTCATGCCTCACATATTAAGAAAAAAATCCTCAACCTTGAACTCTTCTTTTTCCCTTTCTGATGACTGGAATGGCAGTGAGCAGAGGGACCTTCGAGGCCATATGTTTAAAACAGAAACATTATCATGAATCTGAATCCTTGAATATATGCATAGAGCAAAGTTTCACCAACTTCAGATCACATATCTTGGACTGTTAGGTGAAAAAAGAAATAAATTTATTTTTTATTATAGCCACTAAATTGGAAGGTCTCTGTTACAATCTTGATACACACTTTGTAGTTTTGAGTCGCTAAGTCGCGTCCCACTCTTTATGACCCCATGGACTATATATAGCCTGCCAGTCTTCTCTGTCTATGGGATTATCCAGGGAAGTATACTGGAGTGGGTTGCCATTTCCTTCTCCAGATCATCTTCCCAACCCAGGGATCGAACCCTTGTCTCCTGCTTTGCAGGCTGAGCCACCAGGGAAACTCTGATATATACTCTAATGGTCAATTAATTTGCTTTGATCTCAATCTGATGTTCAGTTCAATCTTTCTATCAATTTGGTGATCTCAATAACTAATGTAATAATTACAATCTTAAATACCCTTGGGGAAAAAAATACTGTAATCTGTCTCTAGCCGTCGAATTAGCTGGAAAAAAAAATTAGAAAATAGTCCACTGAAGGCAACATTCTATTGAAGAGGACTCAAGTTATGGCAGAGACTCCTGGTTGTTGCCAGTATCTGCTCTTATACTCTCCCACAATAATAGTTTAACTGCTTTTAGCTGATCACAGGCTACCCAGCTTCCCACCCAACTAGAAATGGTGATATGACTAAGTCCTAGCCAATGGGATGTAAACATGTGCATTGATGTGTGGAGCTTTCAGATCACATTCTTAAAAAGTGAAGATGCCCTCCCCTTACTCCGTCTGGAGAACAAATGTGTGTGGCATCCTACACTAAAATATTAGAAGACGAGGGCAACACAGGAGAGACAGAAGAAAAATAATATAAAAACAACCTGGGTTTCTGACACCATGGACTCCTCTGAGAGAAATAAAAACTTCTAACATAAAACACTATTTTTTGGAGGGGAGAATCTCATTAGGCCAGCCAAAGCAATGTCTTAACTGGTGCATAAATCACGTCTAAAAGTACAACTGAGACATTGAAAAGGAAACTAAAACACGTGGACTGGAAGTCAGGAGAAGGGCCCTGGCCTCAGTGGGGTTAGTAACTTGCTAGGTGACTTGAGCAAATCAAACCTCTTTTTGGAGTTTCAGCTTCTCCATCTAAAAACCCTACTAAGATTAATGGCTGATGAATAAGTTGAGAACTGTGCTGTGCTTAGTCACTCAGTCGTGTCCAACTTCTCATGGACTGTAGCCCACCCCATGGGCTGTAGCCCACGAGGCTCTTCTGTCCATGGGGATTCTCCAGGCAAGAATACTGGAGTGGGTTGCCATGCCCTCCTCCAGGGAACCTTCCCAACTGAGGGATCGAACCCAGGTCTCCCACATTGCAGGCAGATTCTTCACCGTCTGAGCCACCAGGGAAGCCTAAGAATACTGGAGTGGGTAGCCTATCCCTTCTCCAGGGGATCTTCCTGACCCAGGAATGGAACTAGGGTCTCCTGCATTGCAGGTGGATTCTTTACCAGCTGAGCTATCAGGAAGCCCAAGTTGAGAACATGCCTTGCCAAACACAACAAAGAAGAATAGGCAAAATCAAGTCCTGCCATAGGTAAACAAATCCTTGAAAAACATAAAAAGCAAAAAATAAGCCATGTATATTATAGGGACAGCTCGATACCCTTTCTTCTTCTTCTTCTTCTTTTTTTTTCATTTTTGCCTTGGTGCTATTCTCTTAGACATTTGTGTTCTTAAATAAATCGTACAGATTCAGTGCCAAAATCCCATCTGCCTCCTCCTGCTGAGAAGTCATAATGCCATGTTTATGACACCAAGCTCTGTTTCCATGGGGATGATGTGTCAGTGTAATTCCAGCATTATGACTTCTGGGTATGTTTGAGAAGATGGGTGAAGGCAATGAAAAATCTTCAAACATACACATTTGTTGTTATTCTGATAACTCACAGTCACAGGAATGATGATCCTGAAAATAGAGAGGAGGAACCAGACAGACATCCACTAAAGGATGACCTCACTTTTCTGACTGTTGAAAAGACCACTTAACCCCTCAACCCTTCTTCCTTGAAGTTTTTGGTCTGCTTCATTTTTATTTTTTTGTATGTAATAATTTATAATTATTTATAATGTAAGTTTATAATGTAATAATTTGCATGAGGCAACTGTAAGGTTTTTATGTGCTTCATCTCATTGCTTAAATCTTTCATCTGCGTGGGGATTGCATTAAGCTCATCCTGAATAATGGCTTCTATTCTTTAAGTCCATTATTTAAATTCAAATTTGCCAAGAAGTTGTCACTCCTACTCCATCTGCAAATATGGAAACTTAAATGTAGAGGTTCCTCCTGAAATTTTCCATAGAAAAATGTCATCCATTTAAATGCACACTTTGAGCACTGCAAATTCCTTGAGCAAACAGCTTTAAACAACCTATCTTTTTTTAATATCAAAACTAGTTATTTTAAATTTTGATTGTAAAAGTAATTCATTTACTGTAAAAAACCAAACACTGAAAAATCTAAAGTAAAAAGCAGCGTCTACTCAAAATTGATATGTTCCACACAAAGTTTTATCTCCATATTTTTATAGATTTTTAAATATAAAGAAATATCAGTATTTATGAAATAGCAATTATGAAAATTGAATCATATAGTACTGTAGCAGACTGCATTTTCCCAAGAGAACCACAACAATATCCCCACCCTGCATGCACTTCTGCAAGTGTCCTTGCCCCCTTCAATCCATTCTTTCATGAGACAAGGTTATTTCTCCACCCGTGGAATCTGAGCAAGCTTTTGAATGACTTCAATCAAGATAATATGACTGCCTTAATGTTATACTAGTTCTGTGCATAACCCTTAAGTGGTCTGGCAACTTCTACTTCCTACTTCTTGGAAGCTGGCCACCATGCAAGTAGTAGGACTTTCCTGATATCATCATGCTCTTAAGGAAGCCCAAGAAGGCTGGAAGATGAGATTCTATGTTAAGATGTGAAGAAACCAAAGTTCACCAAGGCACCAGACTTGCAAATGAATAAAGCATCTTGGATGTAGATCCTTCCATCCCAGCTGATCCAGCTGATACACCTGGGGGTGTCAAGGACAAACCACCCTGCTGAGTCTTTTATGATTCCTGATCTACAAAATCAGAAGTACTGTGAAATTTTGCCTTTTAAAATGATAACCCATAAATTTTTTAATGAAATGAGAAAACATTAATCATGGAATACTAAGTGAAAAAAATTTAAGCACAAAACTATAAATACAGAATGTTAGCCAGCCTTTGCTTGTCTCAGCTAGCTACACTGCAGCAGTCACTTAAGTGGGCTCCCTCAACCAGGCATGATCCCTTTCAGTCCATTTTCTATATAGTAGCCAGAGAGGACTGCCTAAATTAAAATGGTTAAACTCCAAAGTTCTGGAGTTGGTTGTAATGTAGCAACAGGTGACCAAAGCATATTCTTCAAATGTTTTTTTTTTAAATAAATCCACATCATCTTTTTTAGTGGTTCTCATATTGAGACAAGCTGGAACCTGGGACCCTTGGCTGAGGTACTGCAGTGCTTGCACCAGACTCACTTCTCCTCAAGCAACAAAATGCAAAGAAACTAAATAGGGCTAAAAATAACTGCATGCTTGTTCAGTTAGGGCAAATTCTGGACAAAAGATACAAAGAGACCAAAAAACCCAACTGCCACTTCTGAAGAATATGGAGCAAAATTAGGGTACTGAACATGCCCCCTGCACACAGCACCACCTAAGAGGTGGGCAAATCACCTAAACTGTCCCTCTGACCTGACCCTTGATCATACCTCTACCCTCTCCTCATATAAAGAACAATCTTGCCTGCTGTCCTCGGAACAACCAAGCAAGAGAACCCATTGTTTGTTCTCACTCCCCTCTGCTACAGCAGGGGCATCAATAAAACCTTGCCTGAATTTCTTTTCTGGCCTCAAGTCAATTTCTATTGATTGGGGAAAGCCAAGACCCCTGGTCAGTATCAATATTACAAGCATTTACCATACTTTAACTCATCCCTAATAGATGTACTTTTAGATTGTTTTTCCTTCTGTTATCAAAAATTATGCTGCAGTGAATATTTACATATGTACCTATCATTATTTTTAAGGGTGAATGTTTGTAAGTCATATTACTGAGCCAAAAGATAACTCAAAATTCCATTTTGATATCATCAGCCTTACTGTATTTCAGAAATGTATTCTTATTCTCAAATGAGGGTTATATGAGAATTTCTCCATTTTTCACACTTTCATCATCTTTGGCCTTATCAACCTTTATAATCTTAGCCAATCTGCTAAGATACACATAATTTCAATTTCATTGATCATTGCTTATATTTTGTAAATTGCGTGCTCATAAAGTATAAATCATTTCAAAGTCATTTTAAAGCTTAGTTTCTTTATATAAACTTATATATAGAAGCTGGAGAAGGAAATGGCAACCCATTCCAGTGTTCTTGCCTGGAGAATCCCAGGGACGGAGGAGCCTGGTGGGCTGCCATCTATGGGGTCGCACAGAGTCAGACACAACTGAAGCAACTTAGCAGCAGCATATACAGAAGCAATCATGTCCAACTCTTTGCAACCCCTTGGACTGTAGCCAGTCAGGCTCCTCTGTCCATGTGGATTCTCCAGGCAAGAATACTAGAGTGGGTTGCCATTCCCTTCTCCAGGGGATCTTCCCAACCTAGGGATCAAACACAGGTCTCCCGCATTGCAGGCTGATTCTTTACCTATTTCTTTTCACCAATATTTCCAGTACTTCTCCCTTTTTAGAGGAGCACAGGCGGAGGAACAGATTTCCCTAATTAAGTGAACTTGTGTATGACTATGTGCCTTGAATTGGACAAAAAAAAAAGGACAAGGACATACATCAAGTCCAGGAGAAAACCTTTAAATGCTGTTGCACAATTCTCCATTAACTTCCTTCCACTACTGCATCAGTCATGAAAGCACAGGTTGATAGGAAGAGTCCATGATTTAAATGGCCTGAAACTCTAAGGAGTGTTCAAGACCCTCAGAGTTTGTGTGAGCAAGAAATAAATGTTTTCTATATTGATGCACTGAATTAAATTGTTTACTACTGAAGAATAGCCTAACTTATCTGACTAACACAATACACATGTAATTATATACATGCTGTCCAAATGCAGGGTTTGTTGCTTGGCTCCACCCATACCTACATATGTATCAATGCACACAACAAGGGTTACACTGGAAGAAGAATTTAAAACTCTGGTATGAATTCTTCTGTATTTTTCCTTTATGTTCACAATACTATAGCAAATATACACATATTACAAACACACATGTAAGAATGTATGTAAAGTGGGATTTTACTCTTTGTTTTACAAAAAAGAAAGTGGACTGTTATCCACTCCTTTTGCACCTTGCATTTCTTATTCAATTATAAGCACTGGATAAAGTCCCCTACTATAGCTCTGATTCACTCATTTCACCAATCACTCAACAGAATGGAGTATGAATGCAGTAAAATGTACTCAACTAGCCCCCTCTTGACCGACATCCACTTTAATTTGGTGTGGTGCTGTAAGAAATAAGGTTGCAATAACACTTTAATGCCTATATCCACTTATACATCTGCTTTTATTTCTATTGGTATTCTTGGGAGAAGCCTGATAAGCTTAAATGATTTATGTGTTTTTATTTTTAAAATACTGCTAGATTACTTTTGCCAAAAACTATAACACTGCACATTTCCACCAGGAATATGAGAGCAAAGTCCCCACACATATTTGGTGTGTAGCCCTTTCTGAAGAATGTAAACCTATAGCTCTTTAAATTTGCATTTTCCTGGCTACCAGTGAATTTTAGCATCTTTTCATGTACTTAATTTGCTCCTCTACGATCTTTCCTGAGTTGATAATTTAAGTTATATTTTTCTTATTAGTTTAAAAAAGTACTTTGAATAATACAGAAAACCTACCCCTTTTCTATCATTTGTATTACACTGTTTTTCCCAATCTATTTTGCCAATTGATTTAATCACTTCTATAGCCATACAGGTATCCGGTCCCATCACCTCATGTCAAATAAATGGGGAAACAATGGTAATAGTGACAGACTTTATTTTCTTGGGCTCCAAAATCACTGCAGAAGGTGACTGCAGCCATGAAATTAAAAGACACTTGCTCCTTGGAAGAAAAGTCATGACCAACTTCAGTTCAGTTCAGTTCAGTCATTCAGTCGTGTCTGAATCCTTGTGACCCCATGGACTGCAGCATGCCAGGCTTCCCTGTCCATCACCAACTCCCAGAGCTTACTCAAACTCCTGTCCATTGAGTCGGCTATGCCATTCAGCCATCTCATCCTCTGTCGTCCCCTTCTCCTCCTGCCTTCAATCTTTCCTAGCATCAGATTTTTTTCCAGTGAGTCAGTTCTTCACATCAGGTGGCCAAAGTATTGGAGTTTCAGCTTCAGCATCAGTCTTTCCAATGAATATTCAGGACTGATTTCCTTTAGGATTGACTGGCTTGATCTCCTTGCAGTCCAAGGGGCCCTGACGAGTCTCCTCCAACATCACTAGTTGAAAAGCATCAATTCTTTGGCACTCAGCTTTCCTTATGGTCCAACTCTCACATCCATATATGACTACTAGAAAAACCATAGCTTTGACTAGACGGACCTTTGTTGGCAAAATATTGTCTCTTGTTTTTAATATGCTGTCTAGGTTGGTCATAGCTTTTCTTCCAAGGAGCAAGCGTCTTTTAATTTCATGGCTGCAATCACCATCTGCAGTGATTTTGGAGCCCCCCAAAATTAAGTTTGTCATTGTTTCCATTGTCTCCCCATCTATTTGCCATGAACTGATGAGACCAGATGCCATGATCTTCATTTTTTGAATGTTGAGCTTTAAGCCAACTTTTTCACTCCTCTTTCACTTTCATTAAGAGGTTCTTTAGTTCTTTTACACCTTCTGCCATAAGGTTGGTGTCATCTGTGTATCTGAGGTTATTGATATTTCTCCCGGCAATCTTGATTTCAGCTTGTGCTTCATCTAGCCTGGCATTTCGCATGATGTACTCTGCATATAAGATAAATAAGCAGGGTGACAATATACAGCCTTGATGTACTCCTTTCCCATTTTGGAACCAGTCTGTTGTTCCCTGTCCAGTTATAACTGTTGCTTCTTGACCTGCATACAGATTGCTTCTTGACAAACCTAGATGGCATATTAAAAAGCAGCATATGAAAAAATAGAGACATTACTTTGCCAACAAATGTTTGTCTAGTCAAATCTACTATGGTTTTTCCAATAGTCATGTATGAATGTGAGAGCTGGACTATAAAGAAAGCTGAGCGCCGAAGAATGGATGCTTTTGAACTGTGGTGTTGGAGAAGACTCTTGAGAGTCCCTTGGACTGCAAGGAGATCAAGCCAGTCAATCGTAAAAGACTTATATTCATTGGAAGGACTGATGCTGAAGCTGAAGCTCCAGTTCTTTGGCCACCTAATGCAAAGAACTGACTCATTGGAAAAGACCCTGATGCTAGGAAAGATTGAAGGCAGGAGGAGAAGGGGATGACAGAGGATGAGATGGTTGGATGGCATCACCGACTCAATGGACATGAGTTTGAGCAAGCTCTGGGGGTTGGTGATGGACATGGAAGCCTGGCACATTGCAGTCCATGGGGTTGCAAAGAGTTGGCACGACTGAACGACTGGACTGAACTGAACTGATAGCCATACAAAGATTATTATAATTTTTTTTATAACATGTAAATGTCTGCTTTTAGTTGAGAAGTTCTCCCTGACCCTTAAGTTGCAAGATTTTTTTTTTTTGCAGGAGTACTGTGGAGTTGTTGTTTTTTTTGGGGGGGGGGGGGTTGCTTTGTTTTATATTGAGCATTTAAGTCATGAGGAATCTATTTTAACTTTTTTCTTTTTTGAGTTTTAAAAGCTAAAATATTATGTATATCAAATACACATTCAAAGTGTGTATTGCAGTTTGATGAACTGTGACAATTGTAATGACAAAATAACACTTTCATCATCATAAAATGTCTTCTTATACCCCCGTGTGTCCCTTATCCCCAGCTCTAGGCAACCACTGATCTGCTTTCTGTTACTATAGTTTGGTCTTTTTCTAGAATTTTTTATAAATGGAGTCATCCACTATAGACTTCTGTGTTTGACTTCTTTCACTTAGCTTAATGTTTCTGAGATTAATCCATGATATTGAGTGCACTAATCCTTTCTCATTGCAGTATAGAATTTCATAGTATAGATAAGCCATGATTTGTTTCTTCACTTACCAGTTTTTGTCTATTGTAGATAGCCCTGCTATAAACATTTGAGAACATGGCTTTTTTGTTGTTGCTATTCCATTGGACTCTATGTCTATGCTTATGCCAATTTAGATTGCTACAGTTTATGGTAAGCTTTGAAATCAGGTAGTGCTAAGTCTTATAAATTGATTTACTTTTTCAAAATTGCTTTAGGTATTCTAAGTCTATTGCCTTTCTATATAGATTTTTCAATTTGTTTGTTACATTTCTTCAAAAAACCTACTGGTTTTCATCTTCTCAGACCCTGGAGCATCACAGGTTGAGGGGTTGTGGAAACTGAGGGGCCCTAATCTGTTCTCTAATAATTTGCTCCCTAACAGATTTGCTTTCTTGCCTGAAACAACTAATACATCAGACAAAGTATGTTAAAGTTTCTCAAGACATTGACTATCAACTATAGAAAGACAGTGGTCTCTGAGAGATGAAGAACAAATAAAGTGAACCCTGCAATTACCCTAACTGTGGTCTAGAGAGAATTCTCAGGCAGCAGCACAGGGCAGGTTGACCTGGGTGGAGCACAACAGTCTCCCTACATTGAAGAGAGGAGCTGGGGTCCAGAGGGGTGCATTGGCTAGAATTAGCAAAGCAGAGCATTGAAGAGGAGAGAGCAGGCTGCAAGGAAAAAGAGCTCCAAAGATATATGAGAGTTCCAATACTCTTCAACACGTGTGTGAGAAATCTATAAAGGATTAGAAGAGAAAGTCCTCAAGAAGTATAAAGAGCCAGTGTAGTGCCTGTTCACACCATCTGGAGTGAAAACTCCAAAATCCTATAATTCTAGAAATTGGTAGAATACTAAAGAGAGTTTGCCTCAGTAGTGGAGAAATTTTAACCCTAAACACTACTCTGTTCCCTGCTAATAAAGCTTAAGATAAGACCCAAATTATTTCCAAGTAACTTAACTGCATCCCAAAATGAAGATCAAATATATTCAAACAAGTATACATTGAAGAATAACGTACACAAGAAAAATTTCACAAGGCGTAGGATACATTCAAAAATTAAGAAGCATGCAAAGAAGCAGAAAAAGAAAAATGCAAGCTAAAATGAGGGGGAAAGTTGATCAATCAAACTGACCCAGAAATGACACAGATGATAGAGTTAAGAGACAGAGGTATTAAAATATTCATTATGACTTTCCATATGTTCATGCTGGAGGAAGATTGAGCATGATAAGCATGGACATGAGAGATATTTTAGAACAACAAAAATCAAACTGATTTTTCTTTGTTCAGTCCTCTTTCTGTTCTTCACTTTGGATAATATTTATCATTCTATCTGCATATTCACTTACATTTTCTGCTTTCATATCTGTTTGGATTTTATGTTCATCCAATGGATTTTTAAGTTCAGAAATTGTATTTTTTATTTGTAGAATTTCTATTTGCTTCCTTTCTTTATATATACTGTTTTTGTTTCCTCTGCAGAGATTTTTCTTTTCTAAGCTGAAATATTTTCATTAATTGAAAATATATTTTGTTTTACTTCAATGAGGATTTTTTAATAGTCATTTAAACAACCTCGTCTATTAGTTGCAGCAGTTGATTCCCCTTGCGGGGAGCGGAGGCAGTCATACTTGATTAACTTATCTCCTCTTGAGAACATGTCCCATTTTCTTAGTTCTTTGTATATTAGATAATTTGGGATTATATCCTGGATGTTATGAATGTTAAGTTCTGAGTATTTTGGATTCTGTTATTTTTCTCTTATGAGCATTTTTAGCAGAGAACTTTCTTGCCTGGCTTAAACTTCAAACTCCTGTCTTTGAGCAGCAGCTCCAGCCTCAGGTCAGACATTTTGTCAGCTAAAGTGCTGAGATGCTTTGAGTCTTATGCATATGCAGAGTCTGAGAGTCAAAATGTGGGTTCACACTCCCCCTTCAACTCTTTCCAGTGTTCACAGGATTTCAGCTTCAATTTTCTGTTTCCCCTACAGCTGCTGTGGGCACTGCCAAGGGGACTCACAGAGGAACTTGCTGAGCTTCTTATCTCCTTCTGAATAAGTGTGCACCTCCCACTTTTAGTCAGCTTCCGTCTACTTTTCTTCACTCTCCCAAACTTTGAGATGACCGCTTTTTGTATTGTGTCCAGGGTTTATCATTGTTTTCTTCAGTGAGGAGCAGGAGCAGGCAGGCGTGCAGTGTGACATTACTTCATCATAACTGGAACTCTGGGAGAGTACAGGAAGGACTTATCTTTGGATGTGGTGTCAGATAGAGTCAATTAAGCTGGATGGTTAGTTGTTTCAGTGCGTTTATTAAATAACCCATTTTTCCTATTGAAGTAATCATTTTTGTCATATACAAAATTCTCAAATATTGCTACTTTTTTGTAGCTTCTTTTCTATATTCCTGATCTGTCTATTCCCATGCAACTATTGCTCTGATTTAAACACAGAGACTGTGGCATAACCTTGAAAAGCAAATTCTCCATCTTGATTATTCTTTCTGGCTTTTTATGTTATTCGTAGGCATTTATTCTTTTTTTTTTTTTGCATTTATTCTTTAATATATATTCTAAGATTATTCATTTAGCTTTTAAAAAGCATTTGTATACCTAATTGGAATTGCATGATGTATGTATATTCATTTGGGGAGAACTTCTGTGAACCATAAGTCTCCTTATTGAAGAATAAGTTTCTTGGGGACATCTTTCTTTTGACAGTGAGATTTTATAATTATCTTCAAATAGGTCCCATGCCTTTCTTTTAAACTCTGAATACTGTATAAATTATTATTGATAACCAACGTCATATAACAATATCATGTACAACCAACATTTCTAGGTACTGATTTCTAATGTAATTCATTATGATAATATTTATATCCAACCACCTTACCAATTCTGATACCTTCTGAAAAAGCAAATTTAAAAAGTCCACAAAACACAAGCTTTTCATTTCTTGTATTTATAGATGCCATTAGAAAAAGCATTGTTGCTTTACCCCCCATTGTTTATGCCAGTTTTATTTCATGCTTCATACTGTTGCAGTTTTAGAGACTCAATACTAAACACTAGCCATAGTAGATATCCCCTATCTGTTGTCAGATCTTATGAAATCAGTTTATTTGCTCTTTAGTTCATTTTTGTTGTTGTTATTATTGAACGATGATCTTGTTTCCTTTTGTTGCTGTTTTATTCACAATTTTAATAGCTGCTGAATTTTATCAAACCCCTTTTCTGTATCTGTTGCTAGAATATGGCTATCTCCTTTACTGTATTATTATAATGGATCACATTGATAGATTAGAGTATTGACCTAGAATCAATCATATTTAGTCAGAGTTATCATTGTCTTGATTTTAAAATGTCCCTCAAATGTAAGTTGATAAAGCAGCTATGGAAAACAGTATGGAAGTTCCTCAGAAAACTAAAAATATAATTACCATATGATCCAGCAGTCCCACCCCTGGGCAAATATCCAGGCAAGACTCTACTTCAAAAAGATGCAGGCAATCCCATTGTTCATAGCAGCACTATTCACAGTAGCCAAGACATGAAAGCAACCTGTATGTCCACTGACAGATGGGTGGATAAAAAAGACATGGTACATATATACAATGGAATACTACTCATCCACATAAAAGAACAAAATAACATCATTTGCAGCAACATGGATGCAATTAGAGATTATTATACTAAAGGAAGTAAGTCAGAAAGACAAATATGAAAAACTATGATACAAATGAACATCTCTAAGAAATAGAAACAGATTCACAGACATAGAGAACAGCCTTGAAGGAAGGAATGAGTGGGAGTTTGGGGTTAGCAGATGTAAACTATTATATATAGAATGGATAAACAATAAGATCCTACTGTATAGCACAGAGAATTGTATTCAATATAATATGATAAACCACAATGGAAAAGAACATTTTTGAAAAGAATGAATACACACACATGTATGTATAAATAAATCACTTTGCTGTATGGCAGAAATTAACAGAACATTGTAAATCTGTTATACTTCAATTTAAAAATAAATATTTAATAAAATGGCTCCCAAATTTAGCCAAAGGAGCCCAATAATGCTTCTATATTCATAAGCAACATTGGTTGATAGCATATTTTAAGAAAATTATCACCATTAGGTGCTAAGGTTATGCTGATTTCATAAAGTAATGTGGGAGGGTTGCACTTTCCATAGCCTGGAATGTCAAAGTACATTGGAATTATCTATTCTCTAAAGGTTAAACTCATCTTGATAATGAAGCTCTTAATGATAGAACTCAAATAAATTTCTGGTTTCCCCCACAATCATTAGCTTATTCAAGTTTTACAATTCCTGAGTGAAATTTAGTGATATCTCTTTTTCTAGGAATAGTATATTTTCTTTAGGTCTTAAATCTGGATGTCATAGACTTTCAAGCAGTATTGCTCTGTAATTTTTAAATTATAGCCCGTTGCTCATTTCAAATCTTGTCTGTTCTTGCTCTCTCTCATCTTAATTAAGCTTGCAAATGTTTCTGCTTTGTTGGTTTTTTTTTTTTTTCCAAAGAAACACATTTCTGGATTTATTTATCTTTCTCTTTTTCTATTTTATTATTTCAACCTTTATTTCTATTAATTTCCTTTTCTTAGTTACTTAGTTTATTTGGTTACTTTTTCTAACTTTATGGGTTTCCCTGGTAGCTCAGACAGTAAAGAATCTGCCAGCATTGCAGAAGATCCAGGTTCGATCCCTGAGTTGGGAAGAGGAAGAGAAGGAAATGACAACTCACTCCAGAATTCTTGCCTCAATAATCCTATGGACAGAGGAGCCTGGTGGGCTATAGTCCATGGGGTCACATAGAGTCAGACATAACTGAGTGACTTGCATTCTAACTTTACATGATTGATATTTTGTTCTTTTAATAGTTTTATCTCTTTCTTATTTAAAAATTGTGATTTCTTTTAAATTTCTTCTCTAAATCAAGTGTCTTTCCCACTAAGTTATGTCTGACTGCTTGCAATCTTATGGACTGTAGCCCACCAGGCTCCTCTGTCCATGAGATTACCCTAGCAGGAATACTGAAGTGGGTTGCCATTTCCTTCTCCAGGGGTCTTCCCGATCCAGAGATTGAACCTGTGTCTCCTGCATTACAGGCAGATTCTTTATTACTAACTCACAAAGAAAGCCAGTTTTCTAAAGATATGTTTGTTAATTTCCAAGTGATTAAGGTGTTTAAAAAAAAATCATTTCACTGTTTACCTCCAATTTTATTGGATTATAATCAAAGTGTAGGTCAGAAATATATTTTGTTGTTGTTGTTTTTCATGATCAAGTCTAATTTTTTTTTTTACAGTATAAAACAATTTTATTTGCAGGAATGCAAAATGATTGTTTGCATGTATGTAAACATAGAAAAATTTTGTTTTGTATCTGAAGGATGTAAAAGTTCTATATATAGTTATCAGATCAAGTTTGAGAGTAATCTAATTATACTATATCATTTCTCTTTTTTAAAAAAAATCCTTCTTCAAGGGAAACTGAAGCCAACTGAAACAGCAGCCAATAACCAAAACCAGAACAACTGAGCAATAAGATAAGTAAAATAGGATGGGGTTGTAACCTAAAATATAAAATAAATTTCTATGAGTCTGTTCTGATATAAATAAGTGATTGAATAAATAAATATTTGGCTATCCATTTTAAATATAGCAGTGTGTACAAAATGGATAACCAACAAGGACCTGATGCACAGCACAGAGAACTCTGCTCAATATTATGTAACAACCTAAATGGGAAAAGAATTTGAAAAAGAATAGATATATATATATGTACAACTGAATCATTTTGCTGTATATGTGAATCTAATACAACACTGTTAATCAACAATATTCCAGTATAAAATAAAAGTTTAAAAAACCTATCAGTAAATTTTTTAAAAAGTAATTGGGAATAAAAAAAAAAAGAACAACAACAAAAAAAGTAATTGGGAGAGAACAGATAGCTTTCCTATGCACAATTCCAAATAATTTATGTGGCAAATCTTACTTTTAAGGACATGGAACAGGGTCCCACCTCTTAAGTGTGGGTTGCGTGCGTAGTGACTTCCTTTCACAAAGCTCAGTATGGAAGGAAAGAGGAGGAAGAAAGTGACCTCACAGTGGAGAAATATGACAAACACTACTTTAACCAGTGATCAAGGTTAACATCTACATGAAAAGTCGCTTTCATACTATGTCCCTTTGATATGATGCAATGGGATTGACATTTTACCTCTGTGGTATTTCTCCCCAAGAAAACAATGCTCCAATCTACTCAAGAGAAAAAATCAAGCAAAATCCCACTTGGGTGACACCCCACAAAATATATGACTAGTATTCAAAACTATCAAGGTTGACATGTCAACAGAAATAGCAGAATAAGGACCTGCCAAAGCCTTCTCTCCATAAAAGCAAAGGAAAGAAACCTAGAAAAATGGTCAAAAAATTAAATCTCATTAATTTGTGGCATTGTAATTTAACATTCCCCACTCCTCAGCACTGTGGAGGCCTTGAAAATTAACAGCCTGCATTGCTAATTCAAAAGGGAACAGAATGAGGCTAGACCTCTCTCTCAAAGCCTCATCATCAAAAAGGAGCCATTATATGAATAATATGATGGTTCCCTAGAAGACTTCACTCAAAAAGTTTTATTTGACTTCACACAAATTAGTCCTGTGCTTACAGCTTCTCCTTGGAAGGCATTTATCAACTGTTTTAAAATCTTAGCTGCCTGAGGCAGTGAATAACAGATGGGGCAAACAACAGACTAGCCAAAAAGCTTGAAATAAAAAGTTGAGGAATAAAGTATCTATAGGGGCTGAAAGGTCATACATATGCATAGGGATGCGTACATGTTAAACAAAAACCTGCAACTTGAGGAAAGACCTAAGTTCTCACCTCTGGTTGGCTTTGAAGCTGTGTAAGCAGCAAGTTAAGATGGCGGCAGAGCAGTAAATCACCTGAGTATTGAAGGTATTCCCAAACATGCACACAGAGCCCCTTGGCAAATGGTTCCAGGCATTTAAGGCAATTTCTGTCCAATTATTAGCGGATCACACATGACAAATATATAGAGTTTAGAGACTTTCAGAAACGTCAGTAAACAAACAATAAGAACTACAACAAACAGCAATAACAAAACCTGGGTAATGTAGAGAATCGAATTTTCAGAGTGACCTTACATAATATTTGAAATGTCTAGTTTTCAACAACCAAAAGCCATGAGGTATGCAAAAAAGTCCATACACAGGAATCCAGAGAAAATTGTCTCTTATGAAGTCTAAACATTGAACTTACTAAACTAAAACTTTAAATCAACTGTTCAAGTATGTCCACAGAGGCAAAGGAAACTATGTCTAAAGAACAAAAGGAATCAGGCAAATAATGTGTCATCAAACATAAAAAACTAAAAGATAGAATTTATATAAAGAAATCAAACAGAAAATCTGGAGTGAAAAGTATCTAACTGAAATGAATAATTTACTATACAGACTCAACATAAGATATAATGCAGATGTAAGCAAGCAGAACAAGAATTAGTGAACTTGAACATTCAATTCAGATTAATTGAAATAATTCAGATCAATTGAAATTTTTCAGTCAGAGAAATAGGAAGAAAAAGAAATGAAGAAAAATAAACAGAGTCTCAAAGACCTGTAAGAGTCTTCATGACACCAGCAAGCGTACAACACACACCTATTTGGAGTCCCACAAGCCTGATGGGAAGCTAGAGAGAAAGGAAAGGGAAGAAAGAATATTTGAAGAAATAATGAGTGGCAACTTCCAAACTTTGATAAATGAATCTACATAACCAAGAAGCTCAACAAGCTTTAAGGTAAACTCAAAGAGATCCGTATCTAGAGATAATAATCAATCAAAAGCTAAAGATAAAGATAGAATATTTAAAATAGCAAGAGAGAAGTGACTCTTCATGAATGTCAGCATGGGATCCTCAGTAAGACTAACAGCTGATTTCTTCTCAGAAATCCTAGAGGCCAAAAGGCAATGGGATGGCTATTGAAACTACTAGAAGTAAAAACAAAACAAAACAAAAACCCTGGCAGCTAAGAATTCTATATCCAGCAAAATTATCCTTCAAAAAATAAAGGGAAATTTTAGGCATCCTCAGATAAGCCAAAGACCTGAGAGGGTTCCTTAGTAAAAGGTGTGCTCTACAAGAAATACTGAAAGAAATCATTCAGGCTGAAATGAAAGAACAAAACAATTGAATTTCATGAAGAAATAAAATGACCAGTAAGTTAACTACATAGTTAAATATCAATGACATTTTAATTTTTTTTTGCTTGTATCTGCTTTTTTCCAAATCTGATTTAAAGTTTTAAATTATTTGTGATGATGGTTGCAGAACACTTTGGACCCATTAGAAATATTGAATTATATTACTTCAAATGGGTGAACAATAGTATAGGTAAGTGAATTATATCTCAGTAAAGCTGTCACCAAAGATATAACAAACCACTGTCATAGCTAGGACATATGATCACAATATAATATGGGACCCTGGATGGGATCCTAGAAGAGAAAAAGGACATTAGGTAAAAGTTAAGGAAATAGGGATAAAGTATCAGTTTAGTTCAGTCATTCAGTCATGTCCGACTCTTTGCGATCCCTTGAACTGCAGCATGCCAGGCTTTCCTGTCCATCACCAACTCCTGGAGCTTGCTCAAACTCATGTCCATTGAGTCAGTGATGTCATCCAACCATTTCATCCTCTGTTGTCTCCATCTCCTCCTGCCTTCAGCCTTTCCCAGTGTCAGGATCTTTTGTTGCCTCTTCGCATCAAGTAGCCAAAGTATTGGAGTTTCAGCCTCAGTCCTTCCAATGAATATTCAGGGTTGATTTCCTTTAGGACTGACTGGTTTGAGTTCCTTGTAGTCCAAGGGACTCTCAAGAATCTTCTCCAACACCACAGTTCAAAAGCATCAATTCTTCGGTGCTCAGCTTTCTTTATAGTTCAACTCTCACATCCATACATGACTATTAGAAAAACCTTAGCTTTGAATAAATGTACTTTTGTCAGCAAAGTAATGTCTACTTTTAATTATGCTGTCTAGGTTGGTCATAGCTTTCCTTCCAAGGAGCAAGCGTCTTTTAATTTCATGGCTGCAATCACCATCTGCAGTGATTTTGGAGCCCAAGAAAATAAAGTCTCTTACTGTTTCCATTATTTCCCCATCTATTTGCCATGAAGTGATGGGACCAGATGCCATGATCTTAGTTTTTTGAATGCTGAGCTTTAAGCCAACTTTTTCACTCTCCTCTTTCACTTTCACCAAGAGGCTATTTATTTCCTTTTCGCTTTCTGCCATAAGGGTGGTATCATCTGCGTATCTGAGGTTATTGATATTTCTTCCAACAATCTTGATTCTGGTTTGTGGTTCATCCAGCCTGGCATTTAACATGATGTGCTCTGCTCATGAGTTAAATAAGCAGGGTGACAATATACAGCCTTGACATACTCTTTTCTCAATTTGGAACCAGTCTGTTGTTCCATGTCCAATTCTAACTGTTGCTTCTTGACCTGCATGCAGATTTCTCAGGAGGCAGGCAAGGTGGTCTGGTATTCCCATCTCTTGAAGAATTTTCCACAGTTTGTTGTGATCCACACAGTCAAAGGCTTTTGCATAGTCAATAAAGCAGAAGTATATGTTTTTCTGGAATTCTCTTGCTTTTTCAATGATCCAACATATGTTGGCAATTTGATCTCTGGTTCCTCTGCCTTTTCTAAATCCACCTTGAACTTCTGGAAGTTCACAGTTCACTTACTGTTGAGGCCTGGCTTGGAGAATTTTAGGATTATACTTTGCTAGCATGTGAGATGAGTGCAATTGTGCAGCTGTTTGAACATTCTCTGGCATTACCTTTCTCTGGATTGGAATGAAAACTGACCTTTTCAACCCCTGTGGCCACTGCTGAGTTTTCCGAATTTGCTGGCATATTGAGTGCAGCACTTTCACAGAATCATCTTTTAGGATTTTAAATAGCTCACTGGAATTCATCACCTCCACTAGTTTTGTTCATAGTGATGCTTCCTGAGGCCCATTTGATTTCACATTCCAAGATGTCGGGCTCTAGGTGAGTGATCACACCATCATGGCTATCTGGGTCATTAAAATCTTTTTCATATAATTCTTTGTATTCTTGCCACCTCTTCTTAATATCTTCTGCTTCTGTTAGGTTCATACCATTTCTGTCCTTTATTGTGCCCTATCTTTGCATGAAATGTTTCCTTAGTATCTCTAATTTTCTTGAAGAGATCTCTCATCTTTCCCATTCTATTGTTTTCCTCTATTTCTTTGCATTGTTCACTTAGGAAGGCTTTCTAGTCTCTCCTTGCTATTTTCTGGAGCTCTGCGTTCAGATGGATATATCTTTCCTTTTCTTCTTTGCCTTTAGCTTCTCTTATTTTCTCAGTTATTTGTAAGGTCTCCTCAGACAACCATTTTGCCTTTTTGCATTTCTTTTTCTTGGGGATGGTTTTGATCACTACCTCCTGTAGAATGTTGTGAACCTCTGTCCATAGTTCTTCAGACATTCTGTCTATCAGATCTAATCCCTCGAAGCTATTTGTCACTTCCACTGTATAATCATAAGGGATTTGATTTAAATCATAAATGGCCTAGTGGTTTCCCTTCTTTCTTCAATTTAAGTCTGAATTTTGCAATAAGGAGTTCATGATCTGAGCCACGGTCAGCTCCCAGTCTTGTTTTCCCTGGCTGTATAGAGCTTTTCCATCTTCAGCTGCAAAGAATGGAATCAATCTGTTTTGAGTATTTGACCATCTGGTGGTATCCATGTTTAGAGTCATCTCTTGTGTTGCTAAAAGAGGGTTTATGCTATGACCAGTGCATTCTCTTGGCAAAACTCTTAGACTTTGCCCTGCTTCATTTTGTACTTATAGGCCAAGCTTGCATGTTACTCCAGATGTCTCCTGACTTCCTACTTTTGCATTCAGTCCCCCGTGATGAAAAGAGCATCTTTTTTTAGGAGAGGTGTTAATTCTAGAAGGTCATGTAGGTCTTCAAAGAACCGTTCAACTTCAGCTTCTTTGGCATTAGTGGTTGGGGTATAGACTTGGATTACTGATACAGTCAATGGTTTGCTTGGAAACGAGTTAAGATCATTCTGTCATTTTTGAGTGTGCACCCACGTGCTGCATTTCGGACTCTCTTGTTGACTACAAGGGCTACTCTATTTCTTCTAACAGATTCTTACCCACAGTAGTAGATATAATAGTTATCTAAATTAAATTCACCCATTCTGGTCCATTTTAGTTCACTGATTCCTAAAATGTTGACGTTCACTCTTTCCATCTCCTGTTTGACCACTTGCAATTTACCTTGATTCATGGGCCTAACATTTCAGGTTCCTATGCAATATTTTTCTTTACAGCATTGAACTTTACTTTCACAAACAGGCATATCCACAACTGGGCGTCATTTCTGCTTTGGCTCCGTCTCTTCTTCCCTTCTGGAGTTATTTCTTCGCTCTTCTCCAGTAGCGTGTTGGGCACCCACTGACCTGTGTCAGTACGTGTTGAATCAGTGTCATGTCTTTTTTCCTTTTCATACTGTTCATGGAGTTCTCAAGGCACGAATACTGAAGTGGTTTTCCATTCCCTTCTCCAGTGGACCATGTTTTGTCAGAACTCTCTACCATGACCCATCCATCTTGGATGGCCCTCCACAGCATGGCTCATAGTTTCATTGAGTCAGACAAGGCTGTGAATCATGTAATCAGTTTGGATAGTTTTCTGTGATTGTGGTTTTCTTTCTATCTGCCCTCTGATGGATACAGATAAGAGGCTTGTGGAAGCTTTTTGATGGGAAGGACTGGCTGTTGGGGAATCTGGGTTTTGCTCTGATGACCATGCTCAGTAAATCTTTAATCCATTTTTCTGTTGATGGGGGTTGGGGGGGAGGGCTGTGTTCCCTCCCTGTAGTTTGGCCTGAGGCCAAACTATTGCAGGGCTAATGGTGTAATGGCAACTTCCTTCAAAACTGATGTATGCTCCCAGGACTACATGCCCCTGACCATGCAGCAGGCTGCTGTCAACCCACACTTAACAATCTATATTTCTGTTTTTGTGCCAATACCATACTGTTCTGATTACTGTAGCTTTGTAGTGTTGTCTGAAGTCTGGGGGGTTTATGTCTCCAGCTTTGTTCTTTTTCCTCAGAGTTGCCTTGGTGATTCTGGATCTTTTATGTTTCTGGGTAAATTTTCGGATTATTTGTTCTAGTTCTGTGGAAAATATCATGGGTGATTTGATAAGGATTGCATTAAATCTGTAGATTCTTTTGAGTAGTATGGCTATTTTAACAATATTAATTCTTTCAGTCACCATGGGATATCTTTTCATTTCTTTGAATCATCTTTAATTTCCTTTATCAGTGTTTTATAATTCTCGGACTTATTTCTACTTTATTTTTTAATGCAATTTTAAATGAGATCTCTTTACTTTGAAATATTTCATTGTTGGTGTTAATGTAAAGAAATGCAAGGGGTTTCTGTATATTAATCTTATATCCTGCTATCTTTCTGAATTCATTTATTAGTTCTTAAAGTATACTTGTAGAGGAGACTTTTGGGTTTTCTATATAGTATATCCTGTTATCTGCTTATAACAACAATTTTATCTCTTCCCTTCCAATTTCAATAACTGTTATTCCTTTTTCTTGTCTGATTGTTGTAGCTAGGACTTCTGCACTATATTGAAACACAGATAGGGAGAGTGGACATTCTTATTTTATTGTAGAATTTAGTGGGAAGACTTTCAACTTTTCACCATTGAGTATTATGGATTTGCCACAAATGGCTTTTATTATGTTCAGATATGTTCCCTCTATGCCACTTTGGTGAAAGTTTTTAATTATGAATGCATGTTAAGTTTTATCAAGTGATTTTTCTGCCTTTATTGTGATGATCATGTAGTTTCTGTCTTTTCTGTTGTCAATGTAGTATATAATAGCATTGATTGATTGATATTGAACCATCCTGTTAACCTTACATTAAATCCAACTTGGTAATGGTGTATGATCTTTTTTATGTATTGTTGGATTCAGCTTGCTAATATTTTATTGAGGATTTTTAATCTATAGTCATCAAAATCTATAATTTTTGGTAATGTCTTTGGTATCAGAATGATTGTAGCTTCATAGAATGACTTTGGAAATTTTCCCTCCTCTTCAATCTTTGGAATAGCTTGAGAATGATATAAGTTCTTCTTTATATGTTTGGTACAATTCCCTACTGAAGTCATATGATCCTGAACTTTTGTTAGCAGGGAGTTGTTTTTTGTTTTTTTTTCAATTACACAAACTATTTTACTTCTAGTGATCAGTCTGTTCAAATTAACTGTTTCTTTTTGACTCAGTTTTGGCAGGCTGTATGTCTCTAGGAACTTGTACATTTCTTCTAGGTTGTCCAATTTGTCAGCATATAACTATTCATAGCATTCTCCTATGATTGTTTTACATTTCAGGAGTGTCTGTTGTTTCTTCTCTTTTATTTGGTTCTTCTCTCTTTTTTTCTTAATGAGTCTGGCTGGAGGTTTGGCAGTGTTATTTATCCTTTCAAAACACCAGTTTTATTGATCTGTTCTATTGCTTTTATCACTATTTTCTTTATTTTCTCTCTGATCTTTATTTTTTCCTCCCTTTTGCTGACTTTGGGTTTTGTTTGTTCTTCTTTTTCTAATCCTTTTAGGTGGTAGGTTGAGTTGTTTATTTGAGACTTTTCTTGTTTCTCAAGGACCTATGTCACTATGAGCTTCCCTCTCAGAACCACTTTTGCTGCATCCTAGATTTTGTAAGGTTGTGTTTTCATTGTCATTTGTCTCAACATTTATGTTTTATTTGTCATTTATGCTTTATGATTTCCTCTTTGATTTCATTTTTGACTCACTGGTTTTTTAGCAGCATATTGTTTAGTTTCTCTTTGATTGTTTTTTCTCATATTTTTCTTTCTGTGGTTGATTTCTAGTTATATACTGCTGTAGTCAGAATGCTTGAAATACTTGAATGTTTGAAATAATTTCTATCCTCTTAAATCTGTGTAGGCTTGTTTTGTGTCCTAATATGTGGTCTATTCTAGAGAATGTTCCATGTGTGCTTGAAAAGAATGTGTATTCTGGATTTTTTCTTATTTTTTTTGATGCATCAGTAGTATCCCATGGATATCAAATAAGTTCAACTTTTCTATCATGCTACTTAGGATCTCTGTTGCTTCATTGCTTTTCTGTCTGGAAGATCTGTCCTTTGATGTCAGTAGGGTGTTAAGGTCTCCTTTCAATATTTCTATTGGATTTGATTTATTATTGCTATATTCTTTTAGTTTTTGCTGGTCTGAGAAATTCTATTATCTCTTTTTCTATTCTAAATGATAATTTTTCTGAGTACGGTATCCTAGGTTTCAGGGTTTTTCCTTTCAGGACTTTGAATTCATCATGACTTTCCTATTGTCTGCAAAGTTTTTGTAGAGAAACCAGCTGATAACCTTATGGGGGTTCCCCTGTAACTAACTCTTTTTTCCCTCTTGCTTCCTTTAGAATCCTCTTTATTTTTAACTTTTGCCATTTTAAGTATATGTCTTGGTATGAGTCTGTTTGAGTTCATCTTATTTGAGACTCTCTGTACTTCCTATCGCAGAAAGCAATGGCACCCCACTCCAGTATTCTTGCCTGGAGAATCCCAGGGACAGGAGCCTGGTGGGCTGCCGTCTATGGGGTCGCACAGAGTCGGACACGACTGACGTGACTTAGCAGCAGCAGCAGCAGTGCTTCCTATACTTGGACATCTGCTTCCTTCCTTAACTTTGGGAAGTTTTCAGCCATTATTTCTTCAAATACATTTTCAATTCCTTTTTCTCTTTCTTCTCCTTCTGGTACCTCTATTATACATAGGTTGGCATACTTTATATTATTCCATAGATTTTGTATGTTGCTTTCATTTTCCCATTTGTCTTTCTGTCTGCTGTTCTTACTGGGTTATTTCCAGTATTCTATTCTCCACAACTGGGCTTCCCTGGTGCTCAGTGGTAAAGAATCTGCCTGCCAATGCAGAAGATGCAAGTTCTACCCCAGATCAGGGAGATCCCCTGGAGAAGGAAAAGGAAACTCACTCCAGTATTCTTGCCTGGGAAATTCCATGGACAGAGGAGCCTGGCAAGCTACAGTCCATGGAGTTGCAAGAGAGTCAGACAAGACTTAGCAACTAAACAGCAACAATCCTCCATGACACTTATTCATTCTTCTTCATTATTTAGTGTGTTATTCACTGCTTTTAGATCAGTTTTTATCTCAGCAATTGAGTTGTCTAATTTTGATTGGTTCCTCTCTTTTTTTTTTTTTTTTTTATTAGTTGGAGGCTAATTACTTCACAACATTTCAGTGGGTTTTGTCATACATTGATATGAATCAGCCATAGATTTACACGTATTCCCCATCCCGATCCCCCCTCCCACCTCCCTCTCCACCGATTCCTCTGGGTCTTCCCAGTGCACCAGGCCCGAGCACTTGTCTCATGCATCCCACCTGGGCTGGTGATCTGTTTCACCATAGATAGTATACATGCTGTTCTTTTGAAATATCCCACCCTCACATTCTCCCACATAGTTCAATAGTCTGTTCTGTATTTCTGTGTCTCTTTTTCTGTTTTGCATATAGGGTTATCGTTACCATCTTTCTAAATTCCATATATATGTGTTAGTATGCTGTAATGTTCTTTATCTTTCTGGCTTACTTCACTCTGTATAAGGGGCTCCAGTTTCATCCATCTCATTAGGACTGATTCAAATGAATTCTTTTTAACGGCTGAGTAATATTCCATGGTGTATATGTACCACAGCATCCTTATCCATTCATCTGCTGATGGGCATCTAGGTTGCTTCCATGTCCTGGCTATTATAAACAGTGCTGCGATGAACATTGGGGTGCACGTGTCTCTTTCAGATCTGGTTTCCTCAGTGTGTATGCCCAAAGTGGGATTGCTGGGTCATATGGCAGTTCTATTTCCAGTTTTTTAAGGAATCTCCACACTGTTTTCCATAGTGGCTGTATTAGTTTGCATTCCCACCAACAGTGTAAGAGGGTTCCCTTTTCTCCACACCCTCTCCAGCATTTATTGCTTGTAGACTTTTGGATAGCAGCCATCCTGACTGGCGTGTAATGGTACCTCATTGTGGTTTTGATTTGCATTTCTCTAATAATGAGTGATGTTGAGCATCTTTTCATGTGTTTGTTAGCCATCTGTATGTCTTCTTTGGAGAAATGTCTGTTTAGTTCTTTGGCCCATTTTTTGATTGGGTCATTTATTTTTCTGGAATTGAGCTGCAGGAGTTGCTTGTATATTTTTGAGATTAATCCTTTGTCTGTTTCTTCATTTGCTATTATTTTCTCCCAATCTGAGGGCTGTCTTTTCACCTTACTTATAGTTTCCTTTGTAGTGCAAAAGCTTTTAAGTTTCATTAGGTCCCATTTGTTTAGTTTTGCTTTTATTTCCAATATTCTGGGAGGTGGGTCATAGAGGATCTTGCTGTGATTTATGTCGGAGAGTGTTTTGCCTATGTTCTCCTCTAGGAGTTTTATAGTTTCTGGTCTTACATTTAGATCTTTAATCCATTTTGAGTTTATTTTTGTGTATGGTGTTAGAAAGTGTTCTAGTTTCATTCTTTTACAAGTGGTTGACCAGTTTTCCCAGCACCACTTGTTAAAGAGGTTGTCTTTTTTCCATTGTATATCCTTGCCTCCTTTGTCAAAGATAAGGTGTCCATAGGTTCGTGGATTTATCTCTGGGCTTTCTATTCTGTTCCATTGATCTATATTTCTGTCTTTGTGCCAGTACCATACTGTCTTGATGACTGTGGCTTTGTAGTAGAGTCTGAAGTCAGGCAGGTTGATTCCTCCAGTTCCATTCTTCTTTCTCAAGATTACTTTGGCTATTCGAGGTTTTTTGTATTTCCATACAAATTGTGAAATTCTTTGGTCTAGTTCTGTGAAAAATACCGTTGGTAGCTTGATAGGGATTGCATTGAATCTATAGATTGCTTTGGGTAGAATAGCCATTTTGACAATATTGATTCTTCCAATCCATGAACACGGTATGTTTCTCCATCTGTTTGTGTCCTCTTTGATTTCTTTCATCAGTGTTTTATAGTTTTCTATGTATAGGTCTTTTGTTTCTTTAGGTAGATATACTCCTAAGTATTTTATTCTTTTTGTTGCAATGGTGAATGGTATTGTTTCCTTAATTTCTCTTTCTGTTTTTTCATTGTTAGTATATAGGAATGCAAGGGATTTCTGTGTGTTAATTTTATATCCTGCAACTTTACTATATTCATTGATTAGCTCTAGTAATTTTCTGGTAGAGTCTTTAGGGTTTTCTATGTAGAGGATCATGTCATCTGCAAACAGTGAGAGTTTCACTTCTTCTTTTCCTATCTGGATTCCTTTTACTTCTTTTTCTGCTCTGATTGCTGTGGCCAAAACTTCCAACACTATGTTGAATAGTAGTGGTGAGAGTGGGCACCCTTGTCTTGTTCCTGATTTCAGGGGAAATGCTTTCAATTTTTCACCATTGAGGGTGATGCTTGCTGTGGGTTTGTCATATATAGCTTTTATTATGTTGAGGTATGTTCCTTCTATTCCTGCTTTTTGGAGAGTTTTAATCATAAATGAGTGTTGAATTTTGTCAAAGGCTTTCTCTGCATCTATTGAGATAATCATATGGTTTTTATCTTTCAATTTGTTAATGTGGTGTATTACATTGATTGATTTGCGGATATTAAAGAATCCTTGCATTCCTGGGATAAAGCCCACTTGGTCATGGTGTATGATTTTTTTAATATGTTGTTGGATTCTGTTTGCTAGAATTTTGTTAAGGATTTTTGCATCTATGTTCATCAGTGATATTGGCCTGTAGTTTTCTTTTTTTGTGGCATCTTTGTCTGGTTTTGGAATTAGGGTGATGGTGGCCTCATAGAATGAGTTTGGAAGTTTACCTTCTTCTGCAATTTTCTGGAAGAGTTTGAGTAAGATAGGTGTTAGCTCTTCTCTAAATTTTTGGTAGAATTCAGCTGTGAAGCCATCTGGTCCTGGGCTTTTGTTTGCTGGAAGATTTTTGATTACAGTTTCGATTTCCTTGCTTGTGATGGGTCTGTTAAGATCTTCTATTTCTTCCTGGTTCAGTTTTGGAAAGTTATACTTTTCTAAGAATTTGTCCATTTCATCCAAGTTGTCCATTTTATTGGCATAGAGCTGCTGGTAGTAGTCTCTTATGATCCTTTGTATTTCAGTGTTGTCTGTTGTGATCTCTCCATTTTCATTTCTAATTTTGTTAATTTGGTTCTTCTCTCTTTGTTTCTTAATGAGTCTTGCTAATGGTTTGTCAATTTTGTTTATTTTTTCAAAAAACCAGCTTTTAGCTTTGTTGATTTTTGCTATGGTCTCTTTAGTTTCTTTTGCATTTATTTCTGCCCTGATTTTTAAGATTTCTTTCCTTCTGCTAACCCTGGGGTTCTTCATTTCTTCCTTCTCTAATTGCTTTAGGTGTAGAGTTAGGTTATTTATTTGGCTTTTTTCTTGTTTCTTGATGTAAGCCTGTAATGCTATGAACCTTCCCCTTAGCACTGCTTTTACAGTGTCCCATAGGTTTTGGGTTGTTGTGTTTTCATTTTCATTCATTTCTATACATATTTTGATTTCTTTTTTGATTTCTTCTATGATTTGTTGGTTATTCAGAAGCGTGTTATTTAGCCTCCATATGTTTGAATTTTTAACAATTTTTTTCCTGTAATTGAGATCTAATCTTACTGCACTGTGGTCAGAAAAGATGACTGGAATGATTTCAATTTTTTTGAATTTTCCAAGACCAGATTTATGGCCCAGGATGTGATCTATTCTGGAGAAGGTTCCGTGTGCACTTGAGAAAAAGGTGAAGTTGATTGTTTTGGGGTGAAATGTCCTATAGATATCAATTAGGTCTAGCTGGTCCATTGTGTCATTTAAGGTTTGTGTTTCCTTGTTAATTTTCTGTTTAGTTGATCTATCCATAGTTGTGAGTGGGGTATTAAAGTCTCCAACTATTATTGTGTTACTATTAATTTCCTCTTTCATACTCGTTAGTGTTTGCCTTACATATTGCGGTGCTCCTATGTTGGGTGCATATATATTTATAATTGTTATATCTTCTTCTTGGATTGATCCTTTGATCATTATGTAGTGTCCTTCTTTGTCTCTTTTCACATCCTTTATTTTAAAGTCTATTTTATCTGATATGAGTATTGCGACCAATGCTTTCTTTTGGTCTCCGTTTGCATGAAATATTTTTTTCCAGCCCTTCACTTTCAGTCTGTATGTGTCTCTTGTTTTGAGGTGGGTCTCTTGTAGACAGCATATATAGGGGTCTTGTTTTTGTATCCATTCAGCCAATCTTTGTCTTTTGATTGGTTCCTCTTTATAGTTTCTAGTTCTTTGTTACAGTGCTCTGCATTTCTATCAATTGGGAGTAGTTCCTCTGCTTTTTCATTTTACTTAAATTTCTCTGTCTTTATGAATTTAGGAAAAACCATTATCTACTATGGTTTTGAAGGGCTGTTTTTATGTATGAGCATCCCTGTGTAGACTATATGAACCCAGTATTTTTGTGTGAGAACTGTTTTTGGTACGGATGCCTGCCATGTAGTCTGCCAGCCATGATCTCCTTGATAGTGTGTGTAATTGGTATTGTGGTGACCAGAGCCTGCACTGGATGTTAGGCAGGGCCTCCCCTTTTCTCTGTAGCTAGCACAGCCCTGCTAGGGGCAGGGTATCCTCCCCAGTTGTTGGGAAAGAAACCCCAGGGTTGGGTTCAATAAGGTTCTGTTGCCCTGTGTGCTCTGTTGCCAAGGAGGTGAGTGCTGAAGCAAGTGAGGCCTATTTAGTCACAGCAAACCTATGTGTCGCCCATGCAGGCATCTGCAGTTCTGCGCAGAAACAGCTGAAGTTTGCATCCTTTTCTTCCTTGTGTTTGTCCCGTATCTTCCTTGTGTTTGTCTGATGCTAAGTTATCACTGGGGACCAGGGCACTGTGGCCGCAAATGTTGAGGTGGTTGTTCTTTAGCCTGGAACCTATGCTGCCTCTATGGTAAGTCTGACCCAGGGTCTGTTGGCTCAAGATCAAGTTTCAATCTTCAGTGTGAGTGGATGGAACTGGAGCACCCCCTCTGGGAGAGAAATACTGCGTACTCATACCCAGGAGCTATCCGGTGGAGACTCAAGCTTCTGTGATGCTGCCCACCACCTGGTATATGCACCAACAAACTTCTCTGCTGCCAGACCCACCCCTACATCCACTCCCACTGTGGGGGCACTGATAATGGGGGACTCCAATGTCAGCCCCACCCCCACAATGTGCAGTTCACAAAGCCCACTGCTGCTAGAACCACAGGCCACGGTGAATACACTGACAGTGGAGATCCTATGGCGGAACCGTGCCCAGCCCTACACGTGCTAACAAGGGTTAGGCCCAGATTACACTCTAGGCCCTCCAGGCTGTCCCACACAGTTAGACTGAATTCTCTCCCAGGGCCCATCTGCTGAAGTCCAAGTTTCCATGACTAGCTGCTGTTGGTACTAGCAGCCCCATTGGAAAGGATGGGAGGTGGCAGCTGTCAGAGCAGGTTACCCTCTGTCCTGATTGCTAGCAAGCCAGCAGGCACACACTTCTCATGAGCAGAGTTCAGGTCCTTCTAGTCCTTTTATCCCTCCCAGCAGACCTCACAGAAGACAAGGAGGGTTCCAGAACAAGGGGCCACCCATGTGGACTTTTCCTCTTTCACAGCTCCTTCCCAGGAATGTCAGTCCCTTTCTGATGCCTTTTTTTCTTTCCTCATACCCAGTTATGTGGGAATGTTTCTTGATGCTTTGGTTGTATAAGAAATCTTCTGCTAATTTTCAGTTGGTTTCCTGTGAGAATTGTTCCACATGTAGACGTATTTTTGATACATTTGTGGAGACAGGTAAGCTCTACATCCTCCTACTCTACCATCTTGATCTCCTCCCCAATTATTTTAAAAATCAGTACAACTCTGAGACAGGTGACTGAGGTGCTCACTTTAAGTAAACTTGTATTGATTCTCCCTTACTTTATGTATTTAGTTGCTAATATTTTTGGTGCACATACAGATTTATCATGACATAATACTCCTTATTTATCCTGCTTCATGCTTTCACCCTTCAATCCCACTTTAATTTCAACAGGACCATTTTAGTGGGTCCAAGCACATGTGGTTTCTACATGACCACAGTAAAGTGGGATCTTTGATATACTTTTATTTATCCCCTGTACTTTTACTTATCACCTATACTCTTTCTTCATAGTCTGTTTCATAATCACCACTGCTTTACAATTTCACATGCATCCTTTTTGCATCATCCTCTTCCACCTCCCAGCTCATAAATTTGCTGAGTATTTATTAGAATTCCCCTTACTATACCCATTCTGTTTGAAGAATCTTTGCTTTTTTTCTATTTCATATAACAACGTCAGTCTATCCATATCCATTTGCAGATATTCTGTTGTTCACCTTATTTTTTTGTTTCCCCCAGCTGAATTTCTCTATTCTTTTCTCTCTTTTGTGGCCAGTCATTTCCTTAGTATATTCTTAGCTGGAGCATATGGGTGATATACTCCAACTTCTTGCATATAAAGAAATATTTTTAGATCCATTTAAAAGTACTCAGTACTTCAGAAGCCACAGGAATCTTGAGGTTTATGAACAATTTAAGAAGTTATTAATGGAGAGAGATAATAATTCAAACTGGCTCTCTATCCCTTGGTTTCTGCAGAAGGGCAGGAAGACCTATTTCCTTTCCGCGAAAGGCACAGATTTCTCTCTTCCATGAAAGACTTAGAAGTCAACCCGTGTGAAGGCTGAAATTGGACATTGCTGGAACTTACCTGCCTAGAGCAGCCAGAAAGTGATGCAAATATTAGAGCAATCAGCACAATTGAAAGGGCAGCTGGAGAGGGAGTGTTTAACACAAATAGAGCGGAGTCTCCACCTGCACTCACTAGGGAAAGAGAACCAGTCAAGCCTGTCCAGGTGATTGAGTAGGTAGTCCTTTCTTCGCTCTCATTTCAGAGATCTCACCAAGCAAGATTTAGTTTTCCAGATAGCCTTCTTTGTAGAAAGAAGCCATGCCTCAATAAAAGTAAATTCTTTTCTGGTAGCAGTCAGATTTATTTTGATAAATAAATGTATTGTTCCAAGGGCCTGATTCCAAGTAAAGGAGGAGAAGGTAGGAGAAGGGAGAAAAAGGAACCAGGGAGAAGTTTTCATGTCTGTCTCCATGTGAATCCATTGTAAGAATTTCTCTGTAGGAATCACATCTAACCTGAGATCATTTGGAGAAGGTACCACTTTCAGTTTTCCAGAGAGAATCACCAGTACCTACAGATTTAATACAGCCAGAGAAAGATAACGAGATAACCTTTAGGCCCCCTGACAAACTTAACTGAAGATTTTGCCCCAGGACAAAGGGGGTGACTTATTTCCATATATCCTCTCTGCACATTGATGTACACTCTCTCGGCCCTTTGAGACAACATTCTAGGACCACTGATCTGAGCCCAATGCCTCATGTTAATTACATTTTTTCAGATCTCAAGGAAGAGCCCTTGAGTGTGTATTTTTAATTATAAGGTAAGTAAGTAAAATATAAGTATTTGACTCTATGTATATGAAACATCTTGGGCAAAGTCATGTGGGTGAGTCCCAGGACCAGTTGGGAGTATTCATATAGTCTTACAGGAGGCATTTCATTTCTTCTTATCCTCAAATGTGCTCTCACATCACTTGAATATACAGCATCTGTGCCATTGTTCTCAATTGCATTCTCTGATGGGAAGCTATATGACTTGATCTCTTACATATTATAGGTGTTTCATAAGGATTATCATTTAAAATAAGGGGGAAAGGCTCACTCCAGGGTGCCACATATTAAACATTTTATCTCTTTCTTTTTAAAACAATCAGAGCTAAATGTTTTTACAGATAATCCCAGGTCTCATTAAAGGGGAGCAAATGTTCACTCTTATGAACACTTTTCAGATTCCTCAGTAACCTAACTCATTAACATTTCCCTCTTCTCTTTTCCCATTTTCACATTTCCCCTAGTTTCCTCACCTTTTGAAATTCATCTAAGAATCTCTGTCTTGTGTATCCTTGGCTGTGTTCCCCTGACTTTGCTTCCAGAAATAATTTCTGTGGCTATTTATTTAATGTCACCTATTCATGTAGTATCACTAAAAACACAAAACTTTTCCTATAATGGGCTGTCAGGAGTTGATGTCTTTATGTAATTTTCAAACTTTGCATTGTGTTTTGGAGAGGGAAGAAATCAATAAAGCTAGTCATTTTTGCCCTTACTTCACCTTCAGGTATTATTTTACTACTAAGAATGTTGAGTCTGCAATTAGACAGACAGATTCTCCTCCTTGAAAAGGTAATGATGCCTCATGAGTGCAGGATTCCATAACATTTCCCATCTATCCCCCCACCTACAGGATGGACTGAGATCACTCTAGATACAGAGCATTAGTTCTCCCTCTCTGCGTGGGTGGCTTCAACTTCATGCTCAGTTGAGTAAGTTTCTTTAGTGAAGCAGAAGCCTCGCAGGTCAAACTCTAGGTTCCAGGATGGGCCAATCCTAATCCCTTCCTTAGGAATATGGATTGGGACTGTGCAGCAAGACCCAGAGCTTGAAAAATAGTGCATTACTGTGGGCTATGTCTTCTCCAGGTGACCTGGAGAACAGAAGAAGAAAGGATCTGGAATGAGGAAGATGTACAGAGAGGAGCCACAGTAAAGGCAAAGAGAGGATCCTTCTTGGTGACAGCTATGCCTTTCAGCTCAGTTCAGTCACTCAGTCGTGTCTGACTCTTTGCGACCCCATGGACTGCAGCACGCCACGCTTCCATCACCAACCCCCAGAGCTTGCTCAAACTCATGTCCATTGAGTCGGTGATGTCATCCAACCATCTCATCCTCTGTCATCCCCTTCTCCTCCTGCCTTCAATCTTTCCCATCATCAGGGTCTTTTCCAATGAGTCAGTTCTTCGCATCAGGTGGCCAAAGTATTGGAGTTTCAGCATCAGTCCGTCCAGTGAATATTCAGGACTGATTTCATTTAGGATTGACTGGTTGGATCTCCTTGCAGTCCAAGGCACTCTCAAGAGTCTTCTCCAACACCACAGTTCAAAAGCATCAATTCTTTGGCACTCAGTTTTCTTTATAGCTCAACTCTCATATCCATACATGACTATTGGAAAAAACATAGCTTTGACTAGACATACCTTTGTCAGCAAAGTAATGTCTGCTTTTTAATATGCTATCTAGGTTGGTCATAGCTTTTCTTCCAAGGAGCAAGTGTCTTTTAATTTCATGGCTGCAGTCACCATCTGCAGTGATTTTGGAGCCCGCCAAAATAAAGTCTCTCACTGTTCCCATTGTTTCTCTGTTTATTTGCCATGGAGTGATGGGACCGGATGCCATGATCTTTGTTCTTTAAATGTTGATTTTTAAGCCAGCTTGTTCACTCACAAGAGACTCTTTAGTTCCTCTTCAATTTCTGCCATAAGGGTGGTATCACTTGCGTATCTGAGGTTATTGATATTTCTTCCAACAATCTTGATTCCGGCTTGTGATTCATCCAGCCTGGCATTTCACATCATGTGCTCTGCTCATGAGTTAAATAAGCAGGGTGACAATATACAGCCATGACATACCCCTCTCCCTTTTTGGAACCAGATTGTTCTTCCATGTCCAATTCTAACTGCTGATTCTTGACCTACATACTGATTTCTCAGGAGGCAGGTAAGGTGGTCTCGCATTCCCATCTCTTGAAGAATTTTCCACAATTTGTTGTGATCCACACAGTCAAAGGCTTTTGCATAGTCAATAAAGCAGAAGTAGATGTTTTTCTGGAATTCTCTTGTTTTTTTCTATGATCCAACAGAAGTTGGCAATTTGATTTCTGGTTCCTCTGCCTTTCCCAAATCTGCCTTGAACATCTGGAAGTTCATAGTTCACTTACTGTTGAAGCCTGGCTTGGAGAATTTTGAGGATTACTCTGCTAGCATGTGAGATGAGTGCAATTGTGCAGCTGTTTGAACATTTTCTGGCATTGCCTTTCTTTGGGATTGGAATGAAAACTGACCTTTTCAACTCTTATGGCCACTGCTGAGTTTTCCGAATTTGCTGGCATATTGACTGCAGCACTTTCACAGAATCATCTTTTAGGATTTGAAATAGCTCAGCTTGAATTCCAATACCTCCACTCACTTTGTTCATAGTGATGCTTCCTAAGGCCCACTTGATTTTGCATTCCAGGATGTCTGACTCTAGGTGAATGACCACACAATCATGGTTATCTGGGTCATTAGGATCTTTTCTGTATAGTTCCTTGTACTCTTGCCACCTCTTCTTAATATCTTCTGCTTTTGTTAGGTCCGTACTGCTTCTGTCCTTTATTGCACCCATCTTTGCATGAAACATTCCCTCGGTATCTCTAATTTTCTTGAAGAGATCTCTAGTCTTTCCAGTTCTACTGTTTTCCTCTATTTCTTTGCATTGATCACGGAGGAAGGCTTTCCTATCTGTCCTTGCTATTCTTTGGAGCTCTGCATTCAAATGGGTATATCTTTTTTTTTATCCTTTGCCTTTCACTTCTCTTCTTTTCTCAGCTATTTGTAAGGCCTCTTCAGACAACCATTTTGCATTTTTGTATTCTTTTTCTTGGGGATGTTTTTGATCACTGCCTCGTGTACTGAACCTCCATCCGTAGTTCTTCAGACACTCTTGTCTATCAGTTCTAATCCTTTGAATCTGTTTGTCACTTCTACTGTATAATCATAAGGGATTTGATTTAGGTCAAACCTGAATGCTCTAGGGGTTTTCCCTACCTGCTTCAATTTAAGTCTGAATTTTGCAATAAGGAGTTCATGATCTGAGCCACAGTCAGCTTGCAGTCTTGTTTTTGCTGACTGTATAGAACTTCTCCATCTTTGGCTGCAAAGAATATAATCAATTTGATTTTGGTATTGACCATCTGTTGATGTCCATGTGTAGAGTCTTTTGTTTTGTTGGAAGAGGGTGTTTGCCATGACCATTGTGTTCTCTTGGCAAAACTCTGTTAGCCTTTGTCCTGCTTCATTTTGTACTCCAAGGCCAAATTTGCCTGTTACTCCAGGTATCTCTTGACTGCCTACTTTTGCATTCCAGTCTCCTATGATGAAACGGACATCCTTCTTTGGTGTTAGTTCTAGAAGGTCTTGTAGGTCATCATAGAACCATTCAACTTCAATGTCTTCAGCATTACTGGTTGGGGCATAGATTTGGATTACTGTGATATTGAATGGTTTGCCTTGGAAACTAACAGAGATCATTCTGTTGTTTTTGACTGCACCCAAGTACTGCATTTCTGACTCTTTTGTTGACTATGAGGGCTACTCCATTTATTCTGAGGGATTCTTGGCCACAGTAGTAGATATAATGGTCATCTGAATTAAATTTGCCCATTCCAGTCCATTTTAGTTCACTGATTCCTAAAATGCCAATGTTCACTCCTGTCATCTCCTGTCTGACCACTTTCAATTTACCTTGATTCATGGGCCTAACATTCCAGGTTCCTATGTAATATTACTCTTTACAGCATTGGACTTTACCTTTATCACCAGTCACATTCACAACTGGGTGTTGTTTTTGCTTTGGCTCCATCTCTTCATTCTTTCTTGAGTTATTTCCTCACTCTTCTCCAGTAGCATATTGGGCACCTACAGACCTGGGGAGTTCATCTTTCAGTGTCATATCTTTTTTACTTTTCATTCTGTTCATGGGGTTCTCAAGGCAAGAATACTGAAGTGGTTTGCCATTCCCTTCTCCGGTGGACCGTGTTTTGGCAGAACTCTCCACCATAACCCGTCCATCTTAGGTGGCCCTATGCGGCATGGCTCATAGTTTCATTGACTTAGACAAGGCTGTGGTCCATGTGATCAGTTTGATTAGTTTTCTGTGATTGTGGTTTTCATTCTGTCCACCATCTGATGGATGAGGATAAGAGACTTACAGAGCTTCCTGTTGGGAGAGACTGACTGTGGGGTAACTGGGTCTTGTTCTGGTGGGGGGGGGGGGGCATGTTCAATAAATTTTTAATCCAATTTTCTGTTGATGGGCAAGGCTCTGTTCCCTCCCTGTTGTTTGACCTGAGACCAAACTATGGGGAAGGTAATGAAGATAATGGTGACCGCCTTCAAAAGTTCCCATGCACACACCACTGCACTCAATGCTCCTGACCCTGCAGCAGGCCACTGCTGACCCACGCCTCTGCTAGAGACTCCTGGACACTCACAGGCAACTCTGGGTAAGTCTCTTGTGGAATCACTGCTCCTTTCTCCTGAGTCCTGGTGCGCAAAAGCTTTAGTTTGTGCTCTCCAAGAGTCTGTTTTCCCAGTCCTGTGTAAGTTCTGTGATCAAATCCCACTGGCCTCCAAAGTCAAATTCTCTGGGAGTTCTCAGTCCCTGTGCCAGATCCCCAGGTTGGGAAATCTGTTGTGGGTCTTAGAACTTTCTTAACTGTCTGAGAATTTCTTTGGTATCATTGTTCTGAAATTTGTGGGTTGTCTGCTCAGCAGCTCTACGGTGGGGTTAATGGCAGCCTCCTCCAATAGGGTTTATGTCACAGGCTGTGTGACCAGGTACCTGTGCTGAAAGCCCCTGCCCCTGCAGTAGGACACGGCTGATTCATACCTCCAACAGGAGACTCAAACACAGGTCTGGCTCAGTCTCAGTGAGTTGTCTGGGTCCTGGTGCACACACAGTTTTGTTTGAGTCCTCTGAGCGGATATGGGGTTTGATTCTAAATGCGGTTTCACCCTTCCTACCATCTTACTGGGGCTTCTCCTTTGCCCTTGGATGTGCAGTATCTTTTTTTGGTGGGATCCAACTTTCTCCTGTCAGTGGTTGTTCAGCAGCAAGTTGTAATTTTGGAGTTCTCACAGGAGAAGATGAGCGCGTGTCTTTCTATCCCGCCATCTTGCCATAAATAGCTCTCAGGAGAAGATGCATGCACGTCCTTCTACTCTGCCATCTATGCCTTTGGTTCCATTCTTTTCTGAAACCCAGCTGCATCATGGATCCATGAGCTACCCTGATATCCTTATAACCAATTCCTCTTATTCACTTTTTCTCCTTGAATAGCTCCAATAGGTTTCTGGTCCAACCAGTTAGGTCCTTACTAGTAAACATGTGTGTGTGTGTCACTTAGTCATGTTTGACTCTGTGACCCCAGAGACAGTAGCCCACTAAGCTCCTCTGTCCGTGGAATTCTCCAGGCAAGAATACCAGAGTGGGTAGCCATTCTCTTCTCCAGGGGATCTTCCCAGTCCAGGGATCAGACCCATGTTCCCTGCAATGCAGGCAGATTCTTTACCATTTGAGGCACCAGGGAAGCCCACTAATAGATATATTTAAGTTTTAATGAATTCTTCTCTCCTCCTTTTACCTTTTCACATGTAATTGCTGGTTTTGCCTTCATGGTTTTGCTGAGAAAGTGCTTGTACATTTGTGTGTTGTATATGGATCTGTATCATTATAAACAAAAGACTTATTTATCCTATTCATAAATAAGTGCAGCAAAAGGCATTTCAGAACCTCCCTTTGAAACAGGAGGGATAGGGGCAGGGCACAACCTTTAAAAGAATGACATAGCCATTGAGGATATGACAAAAACTGATTGTAATCTATTAGGTTCAAGATGGTGGAAGATTTGACTTCCAGTAGACCTTGAACCTCATATCTGCTCATTGTAATGCATTAGCATACACTAAATGACACATCTACAAGCACCATAACAGTTCCAAGTCTGATCATAAAAGGCCAAAAAATGTGTGGTGGCCCAGTTCCTGGAAATCCCTGCCCTCTCCCCCAAATAGTTGGAATTATTTAGCCTCATTAGCCTATGAAATTTCCTCATTAGCCTCCCACTCATTAGCCTGTGAAATTACCCAGCCCATAAAATCTGACCACCTCATATTTTTGGGCCTTCCACCTTCTGAAATGGCCCACATTCCATCTGTGAAGTGTGTTTCTCCCAGAGCCACTCTTGCCTTTTGAGATGAACTGCATTCTGTCTAAGGTATATCTCTCTAAATAAATCTACTTCTTACCTATCACTCTGCCTCTCACTGAATTCCTTCTGTTCTGAGACATAAAGAACCTGAGCTTCATTAAGTTCTTAGACCAAGTATGTGATCTCAATTAAAAGACAGTGGGTTCGAGACACAGCCTGTGTGTTCAAGTCCCAATCTGAGTCTGGCTGGATTCCAATCTCATCTCAGTGTGTGGGTTCAATCCATGTGAGGCGTGTGGCTTCTCCTTGCTGAGCCACCTGCACCCCCTTGTCAGATGCAGTCGCTCGTCAGCACCAATCTATGTGGAAGTGCAGACTGGTGTCAAAGACTCTTTCATGTTTTTCATAATAAATAAGAAACATGAATTTTATAAGAAAGCTCCTGGTTTTGAAATGTTGACTCAATTTGTGTTTAAATATGCAATAAACCAACCAAAAAGCACTTTGCAAAAAGTCTGTGGGCTGCTTGAGATCTCCACTGTAGCTACTCATTAGCTTGCAGAACCTTGCTGCTCAGAGTGTGGTGTGAAAACCAGCAGCACTGGCATCACCCAGGAACTTGCTCAGAATACAGAACCCCAGGCCCACCCCGGACCTGATGAATCAAAATCTGCTTCTTAACAAGTTCTCTAGGTAGTTTGTTTGCCATGAAAGACTAAGAAATCTTGGCTTAATTCACTTGTTCGTAAACTGGGCTGCATTTTGAAATCATCTGAGCTTAAAAAATTACTGATATCTCTGGGTCTTACTCCCAGAGATTCCATTTTAATTGGTTCAGGATGCCGCTTGGACATTTTCCTAAGCTCCCAAGTTGATTTTATCATGAAGCAAATGTCAAGAACTTCTGCTGTACCACAGACCCCCTACTTCCTCTCACCTCCCAGATAACACACCCAGCAGATCACTCAAACCTTACCTGCTTTGGCCTGTGAGTTGGTGACTCCTGACTGGAGTCTTACAACTTGACAGGAGTTGCAAATCAAAGGTCCACAAATATTGCCAAAATACAGAAGAACTCTTTTTTTTTTTTCAGTCAAGAACAATGTTTCAAAAAAAATTTAATTTGATGGGCCTAAATTAGAAGACAGTACTTTCCTAAGTGCTGACAAGAAACATCAAGTATGAACATCTTAGAAAACTAAACTATTTATGGCCAACAGTACTCAATTACACACTATAAAAATTCCAAATACACAAAGCTAAGCCAAGACCTGTACCTTAAATGATCTCAGTCATCTGAAAATTCCAGTCCTTTGAACATGTAGTCAAATGACCAACAACAGCAAAACAACCAAGGTTGAACACTGAGAAAATGAACACCTAAAATTAGAGTACAGGAAATATGTGTTCTTTTCCATTCTGTGACCTAATCATGCACTCTGATCATAGCTCCCACATTCTTGCAACTAAATCAAGCTTTTCTGTTTGTTCTGAGTGTGTGTGTATAAAGTTTCTCCCAGTGCAATCAACTACAAACAAAAAAACAAGCCCACAGTTCTTTACCCTCCCTGTGCCCATGCTCTTTGCAATGTGATGTGGTTTCTCCCCTTAAAAGGGAGAATCTGTAGCCACCCTTTGATTCTGGACTTGCCTGGTAAGTTTCTTTGGCCATTAGAATAGGCAGAAGTGATGTTGTCCATTTCTGAACCTAAGCATCAAAAGCTTCTCTCTTTTAGGCCCCTGCTTCTGCAATGTGAGCAAGCTGAATTAGCTGAATTCAGACAAGACCCAAGGCCTTCCAAAACCAGCTCATAGCCAGCTGACTCTCAACATTTGAGAAAGACCGACTAACATCAGCAGAGTCATCTACCTGCCCCACCACTGGACAAAGATTCATTAGCAAGCTTGTGTGTGTGCATGATAAGTCGCTTCAGTCGTGTCTGACCCTTTGTGACCCTATGGGCTGTATCCCCAGGCTTGTCTGCCCATGGGATTCTCCAGGCAAGAATATTGGCATGGACTGCCATGCCCTCCTGCAGGGAATCTTTCCAACCCAGGGATCAAAACTGTGTCTCCTGCAGCTCCTGTATTGCAGGCGGATTCTTTACCACTGAGCCACAAAGGAAACCCTGAGTAAGCCTAGCTAAGACCAACAAATTCATCCATCCATCCCACAGTCATGAATCATATAAAAGCCTGATTTGTTTTGGAGTGCTTTGTTACACAGAAATAGCCAAGTGACACACCCACCGTAGAGAATTTCAACTAGACATTAAAATGCCAAAGAAACAACTAGAAATCCACTAAGCTAAACTAGAAAAGACTAAGGAAGGTGACAAAGTGAACTACATGGGAGATGACTTCTCTAGCCTTGTCAACCAGGAGTGCACAAGAGTTCCCTTCTCCACATCCTCACCAAAACTTATCTTTTGTCTTTTTGATAGTAGGCATCCTAACAGCTGTGAGGTGATATCTTATTGTGGTTTTGCATTTCCCTGATGATTAGTGATGCTGAGGATCTTTTTATGTATTGATTGGCCATATGCATGGAAGATCTTGCTTATTAAATACTCCTTGATACACATGTTCTGGGCTTCCCTGGTGGCTCAGTGGTAAAGAATCTGTCTGCTAGTGCAGGAGACATGGGTTTGATCTCTGAATCAGGAAGATTCCCTGGAGAAGGAAATGGCAACCCACTCCAGTATTCTTGCCTGGGAAATCCTATGTACAGAGAAACCTGGTAGGCTACAGTCCACAAGTCATAAAGAATTGGACACGACTTAGGGACTAAACAACAACAACAGAAGTATGTTCTGGATATCTGTCTTTTTGTTCACACACACACACACACACAAAGTGACAATCCTGTAATTGTCTCATCAAAATCATCCCCATCTCCTGAGAGTCTCAGGAGAGAGACTATTTAGCTCTCTGTACAGAGAGACTATACAGACCTACTATGTAATAGGCCACTGGTGACACTTCTTCACATCATTTTGAACTGGACACCACCCAGGACAGACGACCTCCCAGAGAAAGAAATGGTTGCAAATGTTAACAATGAGTCAAGAGCAGCCCAGATATGTGATCAGGAACATGCAAGGAAAGTAATTTTCAATAAGTTCCTGTGAATAGCAATTCTTAGAAAGCTTTCTATGGGATGCCATCTGGATGCATAACTATCACCAGGATGAAACAGCACTGGCTTCCACTCTTGCTGTGCGCATGTCTTATAATTATCTATACTCCCAAGTTTTCTGAGTTTTTATTTTAAAAATTAAGGGAAACTTTATCATTTCACATTTGGTTTTCAATACAATTGTAGCACACTTTCTAAAATGCCAAGTAATCTAAAAGTAATTTACATGTGAGCTAGGGATATTCCAGATTTTTAGGATATTATCCTTCTTACTTCCCAAATTGTGCTCTGACTAATCTAGTAGTAAAATTAGTTAAATATTCAACTAGGCACAAGCTGCATGATTAGAGAGGATAGCTGTGAGAGCTGGAAGGAAATCAGGCTGATTTAAAATTTATCAAGAGATCACTTAATTCCATGCAATGAGCATTTCCTGCACTGCCAGGGAACTGGTCATCATTATTCATTAAGACACAACCCACATGGAGCTAGATTAAGGAGTGATCATTCAGAGACCTCACTAGTTTTTACATACAAATGAGACCCCATGGTCTTAACAGCACAGACCAGCCTCCAGATGGCAATTTCACCTTGCGGGTCATTAAAACAAACCTGTCCTTGGAGCTTTATCCAGCAGACAATGACTTGCCCCACTACAATCAACCTGAAACGTGCGGCACGTTGATTAGAGTACACCAATCATCCAATTACACGGCATGATTTCTCAAGCCTCTCTTGAAACAAGACCCTAGAAAACCAGGAGGAAAATCAAATTGAAGGAAGCCCTAGGATTTCAATAGGCTTTAACCACAAAGGCTTTAATTTGTTTCTAGGTGAATAAGGGGTGAAAGGGAAACAAGGTTCTTTATTGTCTGCCGGGTCTTTCCCGGGCAGGGACGCAGCTCAGCAGAAGAAGGTAAATGTGCCTGGTGGGAAAGCCTCCCCTGGCCTTTCATTCTTCCTTTCCCTCTAGGCTGACCAAGCAGGGTGCTTTCACCTTGGTTACTAACACATAAATCAAGAGGAAGCAGGTCACTTCACTGACTGCATCATTAACTAGCAAGACCGTTCTTTACATTTGATAAAGTGACCTGCAAAATAGATCTTTTGCAGAAAGCATACATCCAAATGTCTCCTCATGAATAAAAACCAAGTGTCCATGAAAAGACTCCTCTTGAGAAACATAACTAGCACTTTTTGGATTCCTGCCCTCAGGCTGACACAGCACAAAGCCCTGGGTGCCAGTGTTAAATTTACTCTCAGCCTCTCTGGTGGGACCTTGATGTTTAGATGGGTCTGTCCTCTGCTTATGGACAGGCGGGAGAGGCAGCACGGAGTAAGAAATGATGCTGGACCATTTGATAAAACAAGCTCAGCTTCCAGTTCTTTCCAGAGGACAGGGAGACATGATTGGGAGCATGGACACTGGAAGCAGACCAATTGGAGTTTGAATTCTTATTTTACCACCTTTTGATCTTGGTAAAGCTCTTAAACTGCCCCCTACTCTGAGACTTGGTTTCTACTGAGGTAGAGATACTCCCTTTTATCTGCTAGATGAAGTCATAATTCATGTCAAGTATTCAGTACAGGATATGATGCATGAAGAGTATTGAGCCAATGCTGGTTATTATTATTTATCATACTATTTTCCTTGATTTATTCTCCTTTCAGTTCCTTACGGGTGTAGCTCGAGAGCTTTACCTAAAACAACTTCCAGCAGATGGAAGTGAGAAACAAATGGAGATCACATGCCATGATATAATAAAGAAAGTGAAGTTGCTCAGTCGTGTCAGACTCTTTGCAGCCCCACGGACTGTAGCCTACAGGCTTCTCTGTCCATGGGATTTTCCAGGCAAGGGTACTGGAGTGGGTTGCCATTTCCTTCTCCAGGGGATCTTCCTGACCCAGGAATCGAACCCTGGTCTCCTGACATTGCAGGCAGACACTTTACCCTCTGAGCCACCAGGGAAGCCCAAATGATGATAAGGCAGTAATTAAACAGGAATTACCACCTAAATTCTACTGGGCAGGAGGGATCATGTAGGAAATCTGGTCTATCCATTTTTTATCAGAGGAAGAACTGTGCTTGTGGTGATGCTGGAACTGGAGGCAAAGACTGTGGGGTTGAGAGGAAATGGGAGCCTCAACACCTATGGCTTTCACTTTGATTAAGACTCCATTCTTTGCACCACATCCTTCAACGAGAGGAACATTGAACACAGGCTGTGGTCCGAGAGACCCAATTTTGATCTGCTGGCTCCCAGAGGCAGCCATCTGCCACATCTGATTGGGGAGCAGAGATAAAATTACATTGCTGCGGCATCACTTCCCTACTCCCTAAGAAACCTGGTGAAGGATGGCAGGCTGGCTGGCTGTGGCCACTTAGAGGACAGTCCATTCTGTGTTAATGGAGCAGAGACAAGCGGGACAGCAAAACTGGGAGAGATGCATTTTATGTTTTTTCATGGAGGGACCTCAGGGAAAGACAACATCCCATAGCAATGCTGGTAAAAGAAATCAGAACCATGTTAGTATGGTTAATATCTCTATCAGTTTCCCAGACCAGAGGAACAAGGACAATTTTGAAAAGAGAAGAGCAGCTGGAAAGAAGAAAAAAAGACTTCCATATGAGATCACTATCAAAACCCAATTCACCCACAGCATGGAGATGAAAGCCATCACAGAGACGGAAGGCACAGCTGGAGCAGCAGCAAAGGGCCCTTGGTTGTAGTCCTTCCCAGAAGCATTGGGGAGGTGGAAGGTGGGGGTGGTAAGAGATGGTGCATGATCTACAAAGGTGGTGGTCTTCCAACAGTTTTCTTTCACACTCTAGGTTGACATAGAAGAGAGACATTAGAGGACATAAGCATGAAAGCAAGATGACAAAAAGCACAGAGAAAACCGTCCAAAGGGGGCATGTGCTTACTACAGGCCCTCTCCCCAACCGGTTCTCCCCACATTAGCACCTGCTGACACTGTGGCCCTAGCCCTGCTGTTAACCACCGCTGGAACTTAAGAGATTTATTTTCACCTACCAGCTAAGATTGCCAGGAGAAATATCAATAACCTCAGATATGCAGATGACACCACCCTTATGGCAGAAAGTGAAGAGGAACTAAAAAGCCTCTTGATAATAGTGAAAGAGGAGAGTGAAAAAGTTGGCTTAAAGCTCAACATTCAGAAAACTAAGATCATGGCATCTGGTCCCATCACTTCATGGGAAATAGATGGGGAAACAGTGGAAACAGTGTCAGACTTTATTTTGGGGGCTCCAAAATCACTGCAGATGGTGATTGCAGCCATGAAATTAAAGACGCTTACTCCTTGGAAGGAAAGTTATGACCAACCTAGACAGCATATTAAAAAGCAGAGACATTACTTTGTCAACAAAGGTCCATCTGGTCAAGGCTATGGTTTTTCCAGTGGTCATGTATGGAGGTGAGAGTTGGACTGTGAAGAAAGCTGAGCGCCAAAGAATTGATGCTTTTGAACTGTGGTGTTGGAGAAGACTCTTGAGAGTCCCTTGGACTGCAAGGAGATCCAACCAGTCCATCCTAAAGGAGATCAGTCCTGGGTGTTCATTGGAAGGACTGATGCTGAAGCTGAAACTTCAATACTTTGGCCACCTCATGCAAAGAGTTGACTCATTGGAAAAGACCCTGATGCTGGGAGGGATTGGGGGCAGGAGGAGAAGGGGACAACAAAGGATGAGATGGCTGGAGGGCATCACCAACTCAATGGATATGAGTTTGAGTAAACTCTGGGAGTTGGTGATGGACAGGGAGGCCTGGTGTGCTGTGATTCATGGGGTCGCAAAGTGTCGGACATGACTGAACGACTGAACTGACTGACTAACTGACTGACTAGCTGGGGGTGCTGCCGCTTGTTCTGCCTCTGAAATGTTCTGAGGTGGATTCATTTGGGGCTTTGACAGCAAAGATGCTGTCAGTGTGCTATTCCTCTCCAGTGAGATACAAACAAGAGAGTAAATAAACCCAGACTTGGGAAATGGAGATTGGGGACCACCTCACTCCCTTCCTCCAGCATTTTACAAGTGAGACTGCGATGGCTGAAGAAAGCTGACTGAGTTCTATAAAGTCACACACCCTGTTCAGAGGTGGATCTGGGACTAGAAACTACGCAGGTTTAGAGGAATAAACCTCTTCATTGTTAGCAAGTTCAATATTGAAGTGTGCGTGAATTAATGGGTATCTCCTTTATTGAAGGCATGAAAATCAGGATGATTTTCTTACAGTTGTGACAGCTTATAAGAATCAAAGTCTTTCCCATATCTAAGTCTACCAAAGCCCCCAAAAAACAAACAAAACAATGGAAAAACTGAGTGTCAAAGCCAGCAGTGTTTGCAGAACAGTGTGGACTCGGGGCAGCAGATGCAGCTGGGTGACTGCGAGGTGGCTGGGCAAATTCTCAGAGGACAGCAGCTGGAGTTGCCTAGAGCAGAGAAATAAGAATTTCCAATATGTAAGGCACCCTTCTAGACCTGCTTAGCTCACACAAAGGTAAGAAGGGGCATGGAGGGGAGTGATGCTACAATGTTGGCACTAGATCACATGGAGTGTCACTTTGATGTACATTACATCACGGCAAGCCAGCTGTGTATTGCTCCCCCTATTTTACAAAGAGGAGTCTCCATCAATGGCAGAGAAGGAGTCAGTGTAATGTGTCTGTGTATACTCTTCATCTGCCTCCCCACAATTTAGCCAGGAAAGGATAAATACATAGAGAGGCTCAGGTGTGCTCATGAAGCTGACATTTCAACAAACTAAAGGTTGGGAAAAGGAAATAAACATTCTCTGGTGTCTGCACACTTTACATAGTGTGGGGATGGGTGTGATCTTGACAGCTCCTTCGCTCTCCTTCTGGACCAAAGGGGCTGCTGGACTCCCTTGTTAGCAGAGGGCTGGTCATTTGCAGAGTATAGATGTGGAACCTTTCCCAAGACACAGTTTAAGAAGTCTGGATTCTACTCTGTAGTGGGCAGTCAAAACAGGGTTTCTGGGAAGAAGAGGAACTGGATTAGACATGATGCTTACAGGGGAGCTAGTCCAAAAGGATAAAACTCAGGTTTGAAAATCTGGTGGGAAGAGGTGGAGCATCAAGATGAGAGGTGATGAAAGTGGAAAGAGAAAATGAATGGAATTACCTTAGGACCCTACCTTTGGACAGCCTGCATGATTAATCCCCATAAATGTGGTTATATGATATGGTTCCATTAACCTAGAATCTCCTAGAAACAATGGCTTTGAGCTAAAGGGCTGCTGGAGCTGGACTCTGTACCCCAGTGGGCAGCTAGTGAGGAAAGCTTCCTGGGAAGGGAGATGCTGGAGGCTCTCAAGCCCTGGAAAAATGTCTCCTGCTTCCCTTAGCCAGGAAAGGCCCATCACCAAGAGTACTTCTTCCAGTCACATCAGCCAAAGGGTGGGAATGAATAAAGATGTGTGCTTTGCTATTTCATTATCTGAGTCCATTCCTCCCCACATGCCCAGATTCTAATCCAGGGATGGGGTTGAGCCACTCACGGTTCCCTTGCTAGTTTCCTGAAAAATAGGCAGAGTGATATCTTAATTTGAAGGGACTATTATGAAAGTTCTCTGATGAGTAACATTTTTAAAGTGCAAGAATAGATTTTAAAATGGTCAGTCTTGTTACCCAGACAATCCCTGGGCTTCACTCAGGGTTAATCCCGTGCCCTACTTTCTCCACTGATCACAAACAGAAAAGCTGGTTAAAGATATGCTTCTTCTTCCCATACCCAATTATTACTACCTTGGTTCTAGCTGTCAGGAGACCTTGCTAAAGGAAGGAATGCCATAATTCAGCGTTAGCTCACAAGAAAACACTAGTGGGAGTTGAAATCACAAGTAGACAGAGAATAAAGTAGAACCAAAATTCATCACAAAGTCATTTTCGCCTCCCACACTCCTCTATGACCCAGACAAGAACACTTATTTGTAAAGAACATAAAGATTTGCCCTTGTTATGGTTGTTTGATGCTATTTTTTAAGTGTTGGGATGTACATTCCTCTCCTGGAAAAGAGCAGTGTATTTAGAAATGCTCTGATCTTTTATCTACAATCAGCAGAAAAAAATTATAATTTAGCTCACTTTGTGGAAATGATGTTTGGATCAGACTCCAAAAGCAGAAGATACGGATAATTGGCAATTCTCTGCCTCTAAGAACTGTGATAAATGTCACAGAAGAGCCTCGGCCAGCACTTCAACAAGGGGTCCCTGGGAAGCCCTTAGGCATCTGCCTGTTGCCTGATGGAGACGTGGAGGAGGGCAGCTCTTGGAACTGGCTAGTTGGCTTCAGGCACCCAGCATTTCGGTCATAGCAGTTTTGAAAGTGGAAAGTGAACCCTGCAAATGTAGCCAAGTCATCTTAATTAAGGCCAGAGCCTCTTCATTAAAAAGAAATAGTACTTGAGTTCAGAAATCCAATATAAGTTGCCACAATAACTTGAAAATAATGGAGTGCACTGGCTAAATATGCAGCTAAAGACATGTATGAATTTTAGTTGCCTTGTCTTCAAGCTGGTCTCAAAGTAAAGGCCAAGTGGCTAACCAGAGGGGCCAAGGGCAGTGGTTGACAGTGAGAGCAAGGGACTCTGGTGCTCAGCTCAGATGCTGCACAAACCCTCAGTGACCTTGGCCTTACCTGGGTCCATCCCTCTTTGTTTCCAATCCTGCAATGAGTCCCCCAAATTCTTCCTGATTCCAAGGCATTCATGTCAGCCCCCTGCCTAAAACCCTCCAATGTCTTCCCACGGCACTTAGACTGAAAGACAAATCCCAGCCAAGACCTGCAGGGCTCCCACCTGATTTAGCTTCAACTCCACCCTCCCTACTCATATCTTCCCGCCCCATTCTGTTCACTCCATTCCAGCATCTCTGGACTTCTTTCTGCTCTGTGAACACAGCTAACTTGCTCCTTTTCTGCCTCAGGGCCTTTGCACTGGCAGTTCCCTCCTCCTGGACTCTCTTCCCTCAAATCTTCGCATGGCTGTTTCCTATCCTTTGGTCTACATGTTACCCATTCTTGGAAGCCTTTCTGACATTCCCTATATATGCAGTCCCTCTGTGACTATCTAATCACTATCCTGTTTTGGTCTTTTTTATTCATCAAGCTCTGTGTTTGTTTATTTTTCTGTTTGTCCACATTAACTTAAAAGGCCCTGGAGAACAGAGACCTCAGTTGTCTTGTTCGCCACTAGATCTCTAGCACCTATAAAAGTGTTCAGTGGCTATGCTTAAATAAACAAATGAATAAATCTCTTAGGACACTCACAATAATGAAAAATCTAGAAATAATTCTTTAAAAGCTCCACAATCATGTGAGCACATGTGGAAATGCATCAATCTGGCAATCTCCCCAGAGAATTCTGTGTTCCATCACTGCAGCTCCCAGCCTCCCCTCTGCTCCTGGCTGGCACCTGACAGAAAACAGAAGTCATTTGTAGGAAGTCACTTAATAGCAAAAAACTGGTTCTAATTTTCACTCCCCAGAACCACTTATATTCATTGGTACTTTTCACCCAGAGATGCATCCTGCAGTCAGTCCCATTAATATCTTACATAAACAAGCCACAAGAGGCATCAGTCGGAAAGTCTTTTAAATAATGTTTCAAGCAGCCTGAGTACAGGAAATAATTTCAAAGTCAGAGGGACACCCACCCCTGCTTGGGAAAGAGCAGCCTGGGATGGAAAAGAGAAACTGGAATTGGCCTCTCCCTCTGCAGTCCACTTATCTACCTGTTCTTCTTACACTCCTGTTTAGATGTTGTCTAGGGTGCCACATATACCCAAGGAACACAAAGAAGGTGATTTGTCCAGTCAGGATGCAAATTGTGAGTGTGTTCACTGGAGCGTATTTTGTTTCATCTTGAGTCAGTGATCCAGAAAGGAAAGTAGAAAGAGATGAACTAAATGGGGCCAAACTCATCTACTGTGCTTGCTTTGCTTTAGAGTAATTCTAAAACTGTCGTCGTCATTGTCTTAGTTGTTAAGTCGTGTCTGACTCTTCAGGACTCCGTGGACTGTATTCCACCATGGGATTTCCCAGGCAAGAATACTGGAGTTCTTTGCCATTTCCTTCTCCAGGGGATCTCCCCAACCCAGGAATCGAACCCACGTCTCCTGCATTGGCAGGCAGGTTCTTCACCACTGAGCCACCTAAGAAGCCCAATTCTAAAATTACGATTCTAAAACTTTAAAAAGGTAATGGTCTCCAGAAATAAGGGTGTGTGGTCAGTCTGAGTTCTCTCCTATGGCTCCCTCCCATGGCTCCCTCCCTGACTAACTGATTTCTATTGGTTACAGAATTTCCTCAAGGGTGACATGGATGTGTGGTACCTCTGTACCACACAGATAGAAAAACAACACGGAAACTATTCAGGAGATGTACAATAATAGTGATGACGAAAGAAATGACTCAGCTGTATTTCCCCGGGAATCACGCTGAAGGACAGAGCTGCTCACAGACCCTCGTGTGGGGACTGAGACCCTTGATCTAATTTGGCTGTTTCTTCAGGTATAGAGCTATGCGGGGGCTGCCAGAGAAGGACTTCCATAGGGAAACTAGAAAACTCAAGGACTGATGGGCTTGGAACCTCTAAATTCAGTGTCATTGCTTCCCACTGCAGTATGACAGATGCTTAAGGGCATTTACATAAAAAGCATTAACCTAAGCTGGGTGGCTGACCTTTTTTTCCTAAATCTAAGTAAAAACCACCTAAAAAGCCAGACCTGCTCAGAAGGGCAGCACTGTTTTAACCCTCTTCACCACCATTCAACTAACATTTAAGCACATGCCCCATTCAGGACATTCTGTTGGGTGCTATAGACTCAATGATAAACAAGATAAACAAGTTTCCTGCCTCCTCTGGAGCTTTTGTTCTAGTGTAAGTTTGTCTTTTTCTTTTTTAATGCAGCTTTATTTAGATATAATTCACATAACATACAATTCACTCATTTTGGGTGTATAATTCAATGACTTTTTATATATTCATGGAGTTATACAACCATCACCATAGTCTATTCTAGAGCATTTTCATTACTTTAAAAGGTAGTGTAGGTTTTAAAGGAGTTAATCTCTTAGTCAGTTATGAGCTGCAGTTGAGGTCATTGCTTCTCCTTCTTTGGGAAAATGAAATGAGTAACAGAAGGAGCTCTCTGGTCTTGGGATGCCATGATAGCTCCCAGCAAAGTGACCCTTAAATTGTGAACTGATGGGATGAGTAGGAGATAGCCAGACAAAAGGAGGGAAATGAGGAGGGGACAAAGTAAACAAAAGCAGAGGTTTCGTGGTGAATCTGAGGCACTGAGAAAAGAATTTTGAATTTCATCTTAGAAAAATTTGTTTTCTAATTTTAAAGAGTTTTAAGTCTCTGCTCTCCCTTCTCCCACCCCCACCACCCCCCGCCCCACCACCACCATGGTGAGATTTTCTTTTTAAAACTATTGATAAAAATAAAATAAAATAAAACTATTGATAAATCTCTTACTGATGGCTGGAGAATAGATTCGAGAGAGGCAAGTGTGAAAGCAGGAAGGCAGTTAGGAATCAGCATAGAAGTCCAGACACAAGATGATGGTGGCCCAAATTAGGGTGTTGGCCACGGATGTGAGATTTTTTAGAACCTGAATTGAAAGACCTCGATAATTGGTTGACTATGGGAGTGATGAATACCAAGTAAGCTGGTACCTCTGGGAATATGGTCATGGAAAGAAAACTAGAAGAAAAAGGATTTTAGGAGTTAGGAGAGAGATCATTACAGGTTTGATATTAGACAAATTCACAATGAAGTGTCCACAGACTGAGCTGTCAAATAGTTGAATATGAATCTGATATTGGAGGTGAGATCTGGGCTGAAGATACAAATATGGACTGTTGACCACCGATGCCCTCCCAGGGTGAGACCACCCAGGGAGAGACCATAGAGTAGAGAAGGGAGTCTTAGACAAAGCCAAGGGGAACAACTTTTTTTAAATTGAAGCATAGTTGATTTACAATGTTGTGTTAGTTTCTGGTGTATAGCAAAGTGATTCAGATATATATATATATCTGAATATATATATATATACAATTATTCATATTGTTTTCCATTATGGTTTATTATAGATATTGAATATACTTCCCAGTATGTGCATGCGTGCTAAGTCACTTCAGTCATGTCTGACTCTTTGCAATCTTATGGGCTGTAGCCCACCAGGCTCCTCTGTCCCTGGGATTTTCCAGGCAAGAATACTGGAGTGGTTGCCATGCCCTCCTCCAGAGGATCTTCCCTACCCAGGGATGGAACCTGCATCTCCTGCATTGGCTGGTAGGTTCTTTATCACTAGTGCCACCTGGGAAGCCCCCAGAGGACCTTCTTATTTATCTATTTTATATATAGTAGGTTGTATCTGCTAATTGCAAACTCCTAATTTACCACTGCCCCTCTTTCCCCTTTGGTAAACTTAAGTTTGTTTTCTATGTCTGTGAGTCTGTTTTGTAAATAAATTCATTTGTATCATTTTTTCAAGATTCCACATATGTGATATCATATGATATTTGTCTTTCTCTGTCTGACCTACTTCACTCACTCTGATAATCACTAGGTCCATCCCTGTTGCTGCCAATGGCATTATTTCATTCTTTCTGTGGCTGAGTAATATTCTGTTGTGTATATACCACATCTTTATCCATCCTTCTGTTGATGGGCATTTAGGTTGCTTCCATGTCTTGACTATTGTAAATAGTACTGCAGTGAACACTGAGGTGCATGTGTCTTTGTGAATTACAGTTTTGTCCAGTTATATGCTCAGAAGTAAGATTGCTGGATCATGGTAACACTTGTTTTTAAGGACCCCCATGCCATTTTCCACAGTGGTTGCACCAATTTACATTCTCACTAATAGTATAGGAGGGGGAATGCCAACATTTTAATGGTGGGTAGAGGAGGATGAGCTGGTAAAAGAGGGTGAGAAAGAGCTTCTAGGGAGGAGAAGGTAAACCAGGAGAGTGCAGTGACCAAGGGAAAATGGTCCTTTGAGGTGGGAGAGGCTATTTGTTTAAACACTGCTGAGAGATGAGGCCTAAAGAAAATGTCCTTTGGACTTGGTGATGGGAAAATTTTTAGTGACCTTACTAAGAGTCATTTCAGTGATGGACAAAGAGGGGGTGAAAAAAAAGGAACATGTGTGGAATGTTTTGAGATATTTGGCTTGAATGGGAGGAGAGGGATAGTGTGGACGAAGGGTCAGGTGGGGCAAAGAAGGAAGGTTTAAGATAGGAGAGATGTAAGCAAAAGGCAATGCTAACAGGAAGGATAAGAGGAAGTAAGGATAGACCTACAGATCAGTACATGTTTCCTTAGTTAATACTATGCCCTGTTGCCTTGGGTCTCTTAAAAAATAAAAGGAACATTTCATTGGCATAATGTATTTTAACCAAACAATTGCCAACTAAACTCCTGTCAAGGATATGGGGCACTGGGCCAAAAGTAGAAGGAATTGTGTTAGGATCACCCTCCACCTCCATAGCAGAGAAAATTAATGGCACTGCCCTGCATACCTTTGAGAAAACCACTTAACTAATTGCTGACTCTGCTAGTTTTTGTTATTTACTTCCCTGTTCAATAGAAGTTGAAAAATCACTTGTATTATTAATTTGTGTAAAACCTCTAGCTACAGAATGTGACTCTAAAGCTATTTTTACAAAGCAAAGTTAGAATTCTCATATTTTTGCTTTCAAATGACTATAGTCATTTATCAATGGTTCTCATAAACATCAAGCTTACAATTTTTTTTACCTTTCATTTTCTAGATAGGATAAATACATTTGGGTTTACTCTAACTCTCACTGCACAGTCATACATAAAATTACCAAAAGAGCCCTTAGTCCCTTTCCTATTTTCAGACAATCAGACAATTACCTCTCCCTTTAGGAAAATCTCCATTCGTTTAAAATATTTATTATCCACTCTCTTTTCTGTCAATCAAGAAGCATTTATCAACTTCTGCTACAAGTTTAGCACTGTAGTGGGTAGTGAGTGGAGATGCCCAATTTATTGAACCCTTGCTGAATGTCCTGGGTTCTAAGCAGAAGACCGTTAGTTGGATTGTGGACTCCATTTCAGGGGGAAAGGGAAGCTGCAGAAGCCAAAACAGCAGAAATGGAAGAAAATTTCCATTCTTTCCTATTTACAGTAAAAAAGATTCTTCCCCCACTGGGGATACTATTTTAGACTTTTCTTAGTCATTATTGTCATTCAAAAAGATAGGTAATAGATGCTGCTGCTGCTGCTAAGTCGCTTCAGTCATGTCTGACTCTGTGCGACCCTATAGATGACAGCCTACCAGGCTCCCCCATCCCTGGGATTCTTCAGGCAAGAACACTGGAGTGGGTTGCCATTTCCTTCTCCAATGCATGCAAGGGAAAAGTGAAAGTGAAGTTGCTCAGTCGTGTCCAACTCTTCACAACCCCATGGACTGCAGCCTACCAGGCTCCTCCGTCCATGGGATTTTCCAGGCAGGAGTACTGGAGTGGGTTGCCATATAGGCAGATGAAAAATAAAATAAACCCAAATCAGCTTTTTAAAAAGGTGAGCAAAGTAGCAGCGAGCCCAGATCTGATAGTATGCATATTTTTGTTCTGACTCCAGCTCTGCCAATGAGTTTGCACAACTGTTTAAACTCTCAGTTTCCTCAGCTGTGAAATGGGAGTAATAATAATGCCTTCCTCATAGAATTAGTGTTAGGGTTAATGCGATAAATCATACCATGAGCTTAGCAGAGGTGTAGCCGAAGCTACTGATGGACATTATGGGGCATGTCTCAGGTAAATCCATAGGCAGGCTCTGGGCACATGGCTCCCCAGATTTTCAGTCATCTCCTGGTGTGGCGGACATCCTTCTTCTGGCCTGAGATCTGAGTCTTAAACCATGTTCTGTCTTTGTTCCATTTAAGATTTTGTGACTACAGAGAGTGAGACAGGCAGGCAAGCAGTTCCACTCCCTGCTGAGGATCTTCCTCCTGGTTCAAGCCAGATGTCAAGTGGACAGTTCCAGAGAAACAAGCTTGTCAGGGTTGTGGCAGTGGGAACAGGAAGATGTCAGATTCTGAAGACAGAAATAAGAAGACAATGGGACGTGGCAATCAATGATAAGGACAGTTAAATATCACCACAGGTTTGGGGAAATTGCTGATGCCCTAGAGAAGAGAACTGAAATCCAGAACTGGGATGTGTCTAGAGTGGGGAGGAAAAGCAAGTTCTACATAATTTGGATAAGAAAGATTTTGACAAAAGATGGTAGGACAGACGAGTATAAATTTCTAGTGGACGAATAAGAGATACAGTGTATATGTACACACACACATATGTATGCGTTATGAGGATAGAGGCGACAGTTAAGGCAGGAGAGTAGAGGCTCTCTTTGAAAGACAGCACTTAGCAACACAGAAAGTGAAAGTTAAAGCAAAGGGACTGATACACACAGTAACATAGATGGAAGGTGGACTGGTAAATGGCAGAGTTGAAGGGACATTCACAAATATGTAGCCCGACTCAGTCACTTTAAGGATAAAGAAACTGAGGTTCAGAGAATGGTCTGATTCAATGGTGATTCATTGAATGGTCCACATCATCCAGAAAATGGAAGGTCACAGGCCTAAGTTCTCGGACTCCCAGTTTTTGTCCATTCCCACAGTTCTACGCAAGAGACCAGGAAATGGCTATGAGCAAGGTGAATGGTGATTAATACCACCAGAATGAAATTGGTAAGCATGAAGTTCTAAATTGGGGTAAAATCAAATTATGAGTCAAGGAATTATGAATACTAAAAAAGTGAGTATCCTTTGTCCTTTGACATAAATCAATGAGAAACAACAAAGCAACTAAAAGCAAAACCAGGAAAATATCTTAAAATGAAATGGAATCTTATTACCTGGGAGCTGATTAATGATTTCCAGGGCTGGGGAATCATTTCCCTACTTTATTCAGGATAAGGAAGTGGCAGAAAAAATTGGGTTCAAACCATTTCTTTTTTACTTGAATTCATCATGCTTCTTGTCAGTTCTGAGTCATGCACGAAGTTGACCAGAAGGAAAACTTGATCTGCACCGACAAACTTCTAGGTCATAAGTTGTGACAACTTGCAATATCTCCATTATATTAAAAAAAAAAAAAAAATTGAATCTGAAGAGCTAGAAATGCATGTTGCATGAAGGATTTCTGCTTATAGCACCCGCTTTCAGTCTCAGAAAACAAACAGTTCTCTAAATGATCCAACTCCTTCTGAATCAGTCATCTCTACTGGTGGGGGCTCAGCCGGGATTAGAGCCAAAATTGCCACTTAAACCTGCCCCTGTGGGTTTCCCTGGTGGCTCAGCTGGTAAAGAATCCACGTGCAATGTGGGAGACCTGGATTCAATCCCTGGGTGGGTTAGGGCAGAGATAGACCCTGAAGAGAGACTTCCAAGCAGAGGTGGCCAACGGGAGCAAAGAAAAGAAGATGGTGGTGGGGGGATCTGCCCTGGAAGTGGCAGGTCCAACAGATTAAAATCCTGCAGTTAAACTGAGTCTGTGCACTTTAGGGGCAACAGTAGGCTTTGAGAACAAATACAAGCCTGAACAAGGGTATATGTGAGACTGAACTGACTCCTCACTGCCCAGAATAGCTCCAGAGACCTTTCTAAATATACTGGAGGACCTTCTGCATAGGCAACTCAACTGGGGCAGAAAAATGGAGTAATCACATGAACATTCATCTCACTACCACTGTATATATACTCCCTGTCTCCTATAAAATTTTTCATTATTATTTTGAAGATCAAAATTTCTTTTTATTCTTATTTTTCTACCCTTTCTTCCCTCCCTTTTTTGCTTCTACCCTCCTATTGTCCTAATATGGTGCTTTATTACTTTAACTTTTACTTCTTATAGCCTACTTTTACCTTTTTTTTTAAAAAAAAAAACCTTATTTTTGAAATAAATTTCATATACTTTAATTTTTGTGTTTGATCTTGCTATTTTCATATTGCACTTTTGAGAGTCTAATTTTTATCCTGAGTTTTTAATTTTTTCTTCTTGATCTTTTGTTATTAATCCTTTTGTCTTTAATAGTCTAATTTTTAGTATCCATTTTCACTTAGGGATTTGATTATTGGCTTGATTGCTCCCTTCCCTTTTGACTCTCCCTTTTCTCCTTGACACTTCATTCTCCTACCTCCCTCTTCTCTTCTCTATACTCTGTGACGTTGCTGGCTGTGGAGAGTTGTTTCACAATTAACCTAGGGGTTTTGTCTTCTGTGCTGTGTGGACTAAGAAGTCTTGATGAGGCTGGGACTGAAAGCCAGAGGCAGGAGGCTAAACTTCAGGACTGTGGACCATCAAAGAACTACTGACTCTGGGGAACATTAATAGACAATTGCCTGCCCAAAAGCCTCCATACCTACACTGAGACCAAACTCCACCCAAGAGCCAGCAAGCTCCAGTGTAAGATACCCCATGCTAATTCTCTAGCAAACCTGGAACACAAACTTGAACATTAAAAGACAGGCTGCCCAAAGCTGTACCAAATCCACAGACACCCCCAAACTCACTACAGGACATTGCACTGCCCACCAGAGAGACAAGGTCCAGCCCCATCCACCAGAACACAGACACAAGTTCTCCAAAACTGGAAACCTTCACAAGGCACTGATCCAACACCACCCACAGAGAGCAGACTCCACGATTAAGAGGAAATACGATCCTTCAGCCTGCAGAAAGCAGACCTCAAACACAGAAAGCAAAACAGAATGAAAAGGCAGAGAAATATTCAGCAGGTGAAGGAACATGATAAAAACTCACCAAACCAAACCAAAGAGGAGATAGGAAAACTACCTGAAAAAGAATTCAGAATAATGATAGTAAAGATGATCCAAAATCTTGAAAACAAAATGGAGATCTACATAAACAGACTAGAGACACAGATTGAGAAGATGCAAGAAATGTTTAAGAAGGACCTAGAAAAAATAAAGAATAGTCAATCAGCAATGAATAATGCAAGAAATAAGAATAAAAACACTGTAGAGGGAACCAAGAATAGAGTAGTTAAAGCAGAAAAACAGATAAGTGAGCTGGAATATAGAATGGTGGAAATAAAGCAGAGCCAAAGAAAGAAAAAAGAAAAAAAAGAAATGAGGACAGCCTTAGAGATCTCTCAGATAATGTTAAACACATCAAAATTCGAATCATGGGCATCCCAGAAAAAGAAGACAAAAGGAAAGGGCATGAGAAATGAGAAAGGAAATAGCCACTCAAGTCCAAGAAGCTCAGAGAGTCCCATATGAGATAAACTCAAGGAGAAACATGCCAAGACACATCAATCAAAGCAACAAAAATTAAACACAAAGAACTGTAAAAGAAGCAAGGGAAAGGCAACAAATAACATACAAGTGGATTCCCATAAGACTAACAGTTGATCTCTCAACAGAAACTCTACAGGCCAGAAAGCGATGGCAGGATATACTTAAAGTGATGAATGGGAAAAACCTACATCCAAGACTACTTTATCAAGCAAGGATCTCATTCAGATGTGAAGAAGAAATCAAAAGCTTTACAAACAAGCAAAAGCTAAGAGAATTCAGCATCACCAAACCAGTTCTTCAATAAATGGTAAAGGATCTTCTCTACACAGGAAACACAGAAAAGGCCTATAAAAACAAACCCAAAACAATAGAGTAAATGGTAACAGGATCATACTTAGCAATAATTACCTTAAATGTAAATGGGTTAAATGCTCCAACCAAAAGACATAGACTGACTGACTGGATAGAAAAACAAGACCCCTATATATTTTGTCTACAAGAGACCCACCTCAAACCTAGGGACACATACAAACAGAAACTGAGGGTCTAGAAAAAGTTATTTAATGGAAATAGAGACCAGAAGAAACTGGGAGTAGCAATACTCATATCAAGTAAAACAGATTTTAAAATAGAGACAAAGAAGGACATTACATAATGATCAAGGGATCAATCCAAGAAGAAAACATAACAATTATTAATATATATGCACCCAACAAAGTAGCACCTCAATACACAAGGCAAATGCTAACAACTTAAAGGGGAAAATGATAGGAACACAGTAACAGTGAGGGACTTGAATACTCCACTCACACCAATGGACAGATCATCCAGACAGAAAATAAACAAAGGAAATATAGGCTTTAAATGATACATTGGATCAGCTGGACCTAATTGATATCTACAGAGCATTTTACCCCAAACCAATGGATTTCACATTTTTCTCAAGTGCATATGGAACATTCTCCAGGATAGATCACATCCTGGATCACAAATTAAGCATTGATAAATTTTAAAAAATGGAAATAATTTCAAGCATCTTTTCTGATCACAACGTTTTAAGATTAGGTATCAACCACAGGAAAAAAAGAACTATAAAAAAACACAAACACATGGAGGCTAACAAGACTCTGAATAACCAACGGATCACTGAAGAAATAAAAAGGAAATAAAAATATCTATAGAAACGAATGATAATGAAAACACAAAAACCCCAAACCTGTGGGATTCAATAAAAACCCTGCTCAGGAGAAGTTGAGAGCAATATAAGCCTACCTCAAGAAATCAGAGAAACATCAAATACAAACAATCTAACTGTACACCTAAAGCAATTAGAAAAAGAAGAAGAACAGCAACCAAAAAACCCCCAAAGTTAGTATAAGCAAAGAAATCATAATTATCAGAACAGAAATAAATGAAAAAGCAATGAGGGAGACTGTAGCCAAGATCAATAAAACTAAAAGCTAGTTTTTTGAGACGATAAACAAAATAGACAAACTGTTAGCCAGACATCAAGGAAAAATGGGAGAACACTCAAATCAATAAAATTAGAAATGAAAAAAGGAGAAGTTACAACAGACAACACAGAAATACAAAGAATCATAACAGACTACTGTGAGGAATAGTAGAATTTGTTTGTGGGACACTCACAAATTCATTCTATGACGCCACCATTAACATGATACCAAAACCAAAGACACTCCAAAAGAAAATTATAGGCCAGCATCTCTGATGAATATAGATGCAAAAATCCTCAACAAAATATTAACAAATAAAATTCAACAATATATACAAATAATCACATAGTATGATCAAGAGCTATTTATTCTAGGTATGCAAAGATAGTTTAATATTCACAAATCAATCAGTGTAATACACCACATTATAAAAGTGTAAAACATCACACAATCATCTCAATTGATACAGAAAAAGCATTTGATAAAATTCAATATCCACTCACGATAAAAACTCTCATCAAAGTAGCATAGAGGCAACATGTTTCAACATAATAAAAGTCATTTATGACAAGCACAAAGCTAACATCATATTCATAAAATCAGGAACAAGACAAGGATACCCACTCTTGCCACTTCTATTTAACACAGTACAGGAAGTCTCAGCCACAGCAATCAGGTAAGTAAAAGAAATAAAGGCATAAAAATTGGAAGAGAATAAGTAAAACTAACATTATTCACAGAGGACATGATACCATGTATAGAAAATATTAAAGTCTCCTCCAAAAGACTATTAGAAATAAGAAATGAATTCAGTAAAGCTGCAAAATACAAGATAAATATACAGAAATCAATCAATTTTCAATATACTAACAATGAACTATCAGAAAGAGAACTTAAGGAAACATTGAATTTATAATCATGTCACAAAGAATAAAACGCCTAGGAAGAAACGTGACCAAGGAGGTGAAAGATGTGTATTCTGAAAACTATAAAACATTGGATGAAGGAATTTGAAAATGATGCAAAGAAATGGAAGGATACTTCATGTGCCTGGATTGGAAGAATATTAAGTTATCCATAATACTCAAAGCAATCTACAGATTTAATGCAATCTCTATCAAAATACCCATAATATTTTTCATAGAAGTAGAATAATCCTAATATTTATATGGAACCACAAAAAACAAAGATGGCCAAAGCAATCTTGAGAAAAAAAAGAAGATAGGAGGAGGTGTCATGCTACCTAACTTCAAATCATACCATAAAGCTACAGTCATCAAAATAGTGTGACATAGCATAAAAAAAGACACCGATCAATGGAAAAGAAGAGAGAATCCAGAAATAAATCCCCTATATATGGTCAATTAATCTATGACAAAGGATATAAAATATGCAATGCAGAAAAGAGAGTCTCTTTAGTAAGTGGTACTGGGAAAATTGGACAGGTACATGTAAAAGAACAAGAATAGACTATTTCCTCACATCATTTATAAAAATAAACTCAAAATGGATTAAAGGCCTACACTTAAGATTTGAAACCAAAAAACTCCTGGAAGAGAACACAGATGAACACTCTGTTGGTATTTTTCTCTCCTGCTGCCAATTTGTATTATGAACCCTTTTAATGTAAAGAACATCATCATTTTGTCTACTTCTTCATTGACTATGCTAAAGCCTTTGACTGCGTAGATCACAACAAACTGTGGAAAATTCTTAAAGAGATGGGAATACCAGAACACCTTATCTGTCTCCTGAGAAACTGGTATGCAGGTCAAGAAGCAAGTTAGAACTGGACATAGAATAATGGACTGGTTCAAGATTGGGATAGAAGTACGACAAAGCTTTATACTGTCACTCTGCTTATTTAACTTATATGCAAAGTACATCATGCAAAATGCCAGGCTGGATAACTCACAAGCTGGAATCAAGATGGTCAGGAGAAATATCAACAACCTTGGAAATACAGATGAGAGAACAAAAGAGTTGGCTTAAAACTCAACATTCAAAAAACTAAGATCATGGCATCCAGTCCAACCACTTCATGGCAAAAAGAAGGGCAAAAAGTGGAAACAATGACAGATTTTATTTTCGTGGGCTCTAAAATCACTGCGTATGGTGACTGCAGTCATGAAATTAAAAGACACTTTCTCTTTAGAAGAAAAGCTATGACAAACTTAGACAGTGTATTAAAAAGCAGAGACATCACTCTGTTAACAAAGGTCTGGGCGGTCAAAGCTATGGTTTTTCCTGTAGTCGTGTAGGGATGTGAGCTTTGGACCATGAAGAAAATCGAGTGCCAAAGAACTGATGTTTTTGAATTGTGTTACTGGAGAAGACTCTTGAGAATCCCTTGGAGAGCAAAGAGATCAAATCAGTCATTCCTGGAGGAAATCAATGCTGAATATTCACTGGAAGGACTGAAGTTGAAGCTCCAATACTCTGGCTATCTGATGCAAAGAGCCAACTCATTCAAAAAGATCCTGATGAAGAGAAAGACTGAGGACAAGTAAATGGCAACAGGACCATACCTATCAATAATTACCTTAAATGTAAATGGGTTGAATGCCCCAACCAATAGACAAAGACTGGCTGAATAGATACAAAAACAAGACCCCTATATATGCTGTCTACAAGAGACCCATCTCAAAACAAGAGACACATACAGACTAAAAGTGAAGGGCTGGAAAAAAATATTTCATGCAAACGGAAACCAAAAGAAAGCAGGAGTTGCAATACTCATATCAGATAAAATGACTTTCAAACAAAGGCTGTGAAAAGAGACAAAGAAGGACACTACATAATGATCAAAGGATCAATCCAAGAAGAAGATATAACAATTATAAATATATATGGACCCAACATAGGAGCACCGAAATATGTAAGGCAAACGCTAACAAGTATGAAAGAGGAAATTAACAGCAACACAATAATAGTGGGAGACTTTAATACCGCACTCACAACTATGGATAGATCAACTAAACAGAAAATTAACAAGGAAACACAAACTTTAAATGACACAATGGACCAGCTAGACCTAATTGATATCTATAGGACATTTCACCCCAAAACAATCAACTTCACCTTTTTCTCAAGTGCACACAGAACCTTCTCCAGAACAGATCACACCCTGGGCCATAAATCTAGTCGTGGTAAATTCAAAAAAATTGAAATCATTCCAGTCATCTTTTCTGACCACAGTGAGGTAAGATTAGATCTCAATTACAGGAAAAAAATTATTAAAAATTCAAACATATGGAGGCTAAATAACACGCTTCTGAAAAACCAACAAATCATAGAAGAAATAAAAAAAGAAATCAAAATATGCATAGAAATGAATGAAAATGAAAACACAACAACCCAAAAACTATGGGACACTGTAAAAACAGTGTTAAGGGGAAGGTTCATAGCATTACAGGCTTACCTCAAGAAACAAGAAAAAAGCCAAATAAATAACCTAACTCTACACCTAAAGCAACTAGAGAAGGAAGAAATGAAGAACCCCAGGGTTAGTAGAAGGAAAGAAATCTTAAAAATTAGGGCATAAATAAATGCAAAAGAAACTAAAGAGACCATAGCAAAAATCAACAAAGCTAAAAGCTGGTTTTTTGAAAAAAATAAGCAAAATTGACAAACCATTAGCAAGACTCATTAAGGAACAAAGGGAGAAGAACCAAATTAACAAAATTAGAAATGAAAATGGAGAGATCACAATAGACAACACTGAAATACAAAGGATCATAAGAGACTACTACCAGCAGCTCTATGCCAATAAAATGGACAACTTGGAAGAAATGGACAAATTCTTAGAAAAGTATAACTTTCCAAAACTGAACCAGGAAGAAACAGAAGATCTTAACAGACCCATCAGAAGTAAGGAAATCGAAACTGTAATCAGAAATCTTCCAGCAAACAAAAGCCCAGGACCAGACGGCTTCACAGCTGAATTCTACCAAAAATTTAGAGAAGAGCTAACACCTATCGTACTCAAACTCTTCCAGAAAACTGCAGAAGAAGGTAAACTTCCAAACTCATTCTATGAGGCCACCATCACCCTAATTCCAAAACCACACAAAGATGCCACAAAAAAAGGAAACTACAGGCCAGTATCACTGATGAACATAGATGCAAAAATCCTTAACAAAATTCTAGCAAACAGAATCCAACAACATATTAAAAATATCATACACCATGACCAAGTGGGCTTTATCCCAGGAATGCAAGGATTCTTTAATATCCACAAATCAATCAATGTAATATACCACATTAACAAATTAAAAGATAAAAACCATATGATTATCTCAATAGATGCAGAGAAAGCCTTTGACAAAATTCAACACCCATTTAGGATTAAAACTCTCCAGAAAGCAGGAATAGAAGGTACATACCTCAACATAAGCCTCAACATAATAAAAGCATATATGACAAACCCACAGCAAGCATTACCCTCAATGGTGAAAAATTGAAAGCATTTCCCCTAAAATCAGGAACAAAACAAGGGTGCCCACTCTCACCACTACTATTCAACATAGTTTTGGAAGTTTTGGCCACAGCAATCAGAGCAGAAAAAGAAGTAAAAGGAATCCAGATAGGAAAAGGAGAAGTGAAACTCTTGCTGTTTTGCAGATGACATGATCCTCTACATAGAAAACCCTAAAGACTCTACCAGAAAATTACTAGAGCTAATCAGCGAATATAGTAAAGCTGCAGGATATAAAATTAACACACAGAAATCCCTTGCATTCCTATACACTAACAATGAGAAAACTGAATGAGAAATTAAGGAAACAATACCACTCACCATTGCAAGAAAAAGAATAAAATACTTAGGAGTATATCTACCTAAAGAAACAAAAGACCTATACATAGAAAACTATAAAACACTGATGAAAGAAATCAAAGAGGACACAAACAGATGGAGAAACATACCGTGTTCATGGATTGGAGAATCAATATTTGTTGAAATAAGTATACTCCCAAAGCAATCTATAGATTCAATGCAATCTCTATTAAGCTACCAAAGGTATTTTTCACAGAACTAGAACAAATAATTTCTCAATTTGTATGGAAATACAAAAAACCTCAAATAGCCAAAGTAATCTTGAGACAGAAGAATGGAACTGGAGGAATCAACCTGCCTGACTTCAGACTCTACTACAAAGCCACAGTCATCAAGACAGTATGGTACTGGCACAAAGACAGATATATAGATCAATGGAACAGAATAGAAAGCCCAGAGATAAATCCACGAACCTATGGACACCTTATCTTTGACAAAGGAGGCAAGGATATACAA